>NC_057798.1:400109217-400135991 GCF_018294505.1 Triticum aestivum | reverse complement strand
GTCCTAGCATGTTGGATACCCAAATTCCTAGAGGGGCGATCCAGCGATGGGATAACGGTAATTCCAACTTGATTCATCAATCGAACATCATCAAATGTGTGCGGATATATATGGATGTGTCCGTGACAGTTGATGGGGCGCCGGTCATTCAATCACAAGCATGAAATGTTCACCACTAATCTATTGAGTATGTTAGTTTCAGATTGGATTTTAATATGTATCTTAATTATTGCACATCTAAATGACTCAATCAAGCAGAAAATAAAAAAAATACCCACACGAATCTCCAGGTAAGATCAATGACATAGAATTTGGATGTGCAATACTCGTGCCATATTTAGATGTGCTTTAGCAAAATTATTTTCAATTTTAACATGCTCAACGGCTTTTAAAGGAACTCTCTCATTCAAGTGGGGTGTTTAATTTTAAATTTTGTTCATGATTTTGATTGGTCAAGATTTCTCAAATCGGCAGCAACTAGATTATAAAAATATATCAGTCTCAAACACGCTTTCATCACCTGGCAAAAAGTAAAAATGCCAACATGCAACACTGTAGCAACAATATGATTTTGAATGAGTCCCCAATTTTTGACTTGGTCAACAATTTCTCAAGGAACTCTTTCACTCAAGTGAGGTGTTCAATTTTGAATTTGGGTCACGATTTTGACTAGTCAATGATCTCTCAAATCAATCTACAACAACCAGCAATCACACACCCTCATCACCTCACGAAAAATAAATGCAAACATGCGACACTACAACACTGATATAATACATGTGACCACCACATCAAGAAACATTTCTGCATACATGTGGATTAATTTGCAGATAACACATAATTATACCCTTAGAAAGAGACCATCAAAATACCACATTATATAAAAAAACACAAGTTATCATCTTCCCTGCATGCCAAACCAATTCTTTTATTAATAAAATCCCAACAACACCAACCCTGCAGCAAAGTGCGCCCAATCCTTGTAGTTTTTTTCTATATCCGGAGCACTCCGAATAATAAAAAATATAGCAAAACTTGTTAATAATTATGTTGTGCAAATATTCCAATGCAACAATAATTCAAATATAAATATTATAATACAAATGTAAAGTTTTGAAATAAAATAGTTCAGCCTTCAATTTAACTTATTCGGACACATGTTTTAGTTGCCCTTGTTGAGCATATGGACCGTCCTTTCATTTCCGATGCAGGCAATCAGGGATCTCAGCATTCTGGCCACCCTTTTGCGTCTCTATGTGCCATGAGCCTTGTAGTGTCTTCGTTAATTGGTTCTCTCAAGTACTCCAATCCAAACATCTTGGCCATGGTAGTGGCAAATCTGAACATCTCTTCAAGGCATGTGCTTTTAGATATCTAGAGTTACTCCTCTCATGAATATGCATTCGTGCCGCAGGCAAGCATTAGCAATGCAGCCATGCACTTTTTGGTAACCAAAACCCAATGGTTCCAATGACATCCTTCCTCAAGGTGAAGTAGTCATCATAGGTCGTGACATCATTATAGAAGCGATTGAACACATTTCACCGCATCCAAAATCAATGGTGGAAATAGGACTGGAATAACGCATGGGGGACAAAGTAGTGTCCCTTCATTGATCTCTAGTAATTGAGAACATGCTCCTCTGCACGCTCAGCGTCTTCAAGAACCGCTTTCACCACCACCATTTCATCCTCATATTCCTCATCCAACGAGGCGAATTCATGAATTAGTTGTAGAAGTGCTCCTTGTCTGAATCCACCGTGTTTGCTTCATAGTAAACAACAAAAACTTTAAAAATGGCTATTTCATTTGGACAAACGCTTGCAAGGCGTGGTGTCCGCCATGGACGACATCTGCATGGGTGGCGGTTTCCTAGGCGGTGGCCGGCGGGTGGATAAAGGGTGGAAGGGTGGAGTAGGTAAAGTGTGGCGGGCTCCTGGGTGGAGCAGCGGAGGTCCAGCAAGGCCTAGATGGTATAGAGTCAGCGGCAGTCTCTCGGGATGTGGGTACATAGCACATGCGGGAGGGACGGGGTGAGAAAAGCGGATGCCATGTGAGGTTTTGGTGCGGGACGATAGTGTCGGATGCCTATGTGGCGAAGGTCCGGACGCCCGCAAACCTCTCGGGTTTTGATTTTAGTTTGTGGGATTCCGAACATTCGGACTTGTCCGGACAAATTTGATGATCGTCATTGGATGGCCAAAAGTGTCCGGATTATCTGGGGGTAGACATTTGGGAGTGAACTCCGGTTTGTTGAAGTTGCCTAATGTCGATAATTTATGTAGTCGTTAGTAATCATCAGAGGTGATGATGCAAACTTTTGAAGCCGCTTCGAGGGGGAAACCTTGTACTTGCTCTCTCATTCTGCGAGTCATTTAAGGGTCTCATATCTTGGAACCGATTACCTAATTTAGTTACGGAGGTGATGGCAGGGTCAGAATTGTGCAAAATACTCCCTCCATTTTTAAATATAAATCCTTTTAGAGATTTATGAACACTACGTCTATATACATCCATATGTAGTCCTCGTTGAAATATTTATAAAGACTTATACTGCATTTAAGAACGAAGGGAGAACCTACTTAGTAGTAGCGGCAGTTTACCATTCTGTACGAACTTCAGCATGACGCATACATGACGTGCACGGATAACCAACTCGCAGGTGACTGTCCCTATCTTTCCGCCGGCAGCGGCCGCTAGCTGGCCTGACCGAGGAATGAAAAATGCAACTAGTTAATCACGTCACGTCACTTGACTGGCTCTCTACACATGTCGATGATGCGCGCGCTGCATCACACAAAAGGTCATGCCGTACGTGACACAAACAAATGGTCATCATACGTTAGTTGCGTGTGCATGACCAAGCACGTACGCCCAGTGGAAGCTTCCAAATTTGCACAACTTGAGCTATTTAATTTTCTCTTTCCAAAGGTACTGCATAGTATCGTGATTGTTTAT
Source organism: Triticum aestivum (assembly GCF_018294505.1). Lineage (NCBI taxonomy): Eukaryota > Viridiplantae > Streptophyta > Magnoliopsida > Poales > Poaceae > Triticum > Triticum aestivum. The sequence goes on along the minus strand of NC_057798.1, from coordinate 400,133,033 downwards.
AAAATATACTCCCTCCGTTCCCAAATAGTTGTCTTTCTAGGCATTTCAAATGGACACAACATACGGATGTATGTAGACTTATTTTAGAGTGTAGATTTACTCATTTTGCTCCGTATGTAGTTACTTGTTGAAATCTCTAGAAAGACAAATATTTAGGAACGGAGGGAGTATATACGTAGCACTCAAACAGGTGGAAATTTAATTAGGCTTCCAGGAGCACGTGCTCCCAGGCCTAAAAATATATTTTTAAAATGTTTAAAAAATTGAGACAAATTTTTTATAGTCACATCCAAATACTACCTGCAAAATTTGAGACAAAAAGGTTAAGCATTTTGGCATGTGAAAAAAATATGAACACCAAATGTTATCCCAAAATGTCACCCCAAATTTATTTATTTCAACCGACGAAACACTGCTATTCCGTTTCACATGAAAATTGTCAAGCATGCTCGAACTAGCATCCAAAAAAATACAGAATATTTTGAAAATATTTAATATATTTTTTCGCGTTATTGTTCACCGGGGAGCATGTGCTCTCGGGAGCCTAAACGCCCTTCTCAGAGAGGTCATGTTACTCCTATATATATATGCCCAAAAGGTTCAAGCAATACATCAATAATTTCACCAATCCTTCTCTATGCTCTTACAAGGCCTGGGCCTAACCCCGATTCTATACGACCCCCCCTCCGGGTAGGTCAATCTTCATGATATCCACCAGAGGCCGCGCCGCCTTTACCTAGGGTTCGTCCGCCGATCGCGTTGATCGGCTGCCCTAGAGTCTTTTTACCGATACTTTGATCCGGGTTTTTCTCTCTCTTAACAGTTATCGTGATCGACGTTTTCTTTTCTGGTTTTTTGATCTAAGATCGGTTTGCGTCATCCACCACCGTCGGTCGGCCCTCGCGCGCCTCTACTCGACGTCGACTCCATCGGCCTCTTCTGCGACACAACGGCCTCGCGCGACATGCGGCGGCCGCCCGTCACTCTGTGTCGGTAATTGTCACCATGATTGGATCGGGGCTCTCCATAGACCTCGCCACTGCCCCAGATTGGTCGCATCACGATCCTGACTTCATGCCACTGGGTACGGCGGTCGCTTGCGTTCAACTCTAGTTAGGCACTGCGTGACCCATGGCTGCCTCGCGTCCTACGCGCGTTGTTTGTTGTGTTGCGCGCCACTTGACACTCTGCTGCGTGCTTACGTTTGCCCGTCGTTCTTCATCGTCTGTCATCCCCTGGACCGACGAGATCACGCGCCTGCTCACCGGGACCCGTTGATGCTTCCTCCATCGTCTGTGACTTTGATATCATCACCGAGCAATGCCCGCGACCTCACGAGCGATTGGATTAATCACCCGCATGTCCGCATCCGCCCCATCCCCGCGCGCGCGACTGGTCCAATCAGTTATTTCTGCGCGCTTTCGCAGGTCGCGTGAAGATCGTCCTTGAGTCCAGCGCGGCCTTCGCAACGGGCTACCATTGCGTCACCCCATCCAGCCACTGTGCCGTTGCCTGTGGTCCTCCATGCGGTAGCACGTGGTACACGTTTTCGCCCAAAGGCGGTCCCCATGTTGTGCCGACCCGCGCGCTGCTGCTGTGTCACCCCTTCGAGACGTAGCGCCATGACACGCGGTCCATGCTGCCGCCCTAAGGTCTTCCCATCGTCACCCTGACAGGCGCGCTGCCACATTTTGCCCTGTTAGCGCCATGACATGCGGTTGACTCCGCCGTTCCCGCGAGTCGACTTCTACGTGGTATGTGTCGCGCCGCCTTCCTAGGCGCGGGACCGCCATCGTCCGTGCACCGTATTTTCACATTGTTGGTTTCTTCCTCACCTACTTCGAGTACCGCCGTTGTGCTCCGACGATCGACATGGACCCCCACAAGCTGCCTCTGGTTTTTTGCCGACCACATCACCAACCACATCTTCATCTTCATCCAACACCAGCTCAACGCTGGCGTTGTCGTCATATTCCCCGGCCACTTCATCTACTCTGACAACCACAAACAACATTGGCACCTCCTATCCCACGTTGATTGGCGCCGCAATAGTCATTGAGTCCTCCTCTGCTGGTTCCTCCGACATGGCGTATAGCTCATGTTGTTCCACATCTACGCATGCCCGGTGTTGGCAACACCGACGTGTGCCTTCATCCACGACGTGTCCCCAGGCTTGGCCTAGTAGGCGCCATGTCAACACCGACTACATCCCCTACGCATGCACGGTGCTGGCAACATTGATGTGTGCATTCATCCCCGACGTGTCCTCGGGCTTGGCAAACCCGGTGTGGCGCCTCGTACACCATGTCTTCTTCCTGGCATGCACAACCGTGCCCCTGGCTAACATGGCATCTCCTTGCACCCACGGCTCCATGGTGACTACCTCGGCACCGGCCACCCCCGACTCGACATCAACCAAGGCTTCCCTTGCACTGCTACCTCGACCACGACCTCCGCTCTTGGTAACAACGATATCGACACAAAGGGCTACCACATTGCTTGAGCAACCTTGTTGGTTTTCACTCAAGCCATAACTTTCGTGATATATCTACCATTAAGACTGTGGGGGGTGTCCATCGGCTTATGGCCTTCAGATTCTTCTCCAGTCTCACCGTCTGCGTCATTACCATTGTGACTGTGGGGATGTTGAGTATCATGATTGTTTAAAAAATATAGGATAGATTAGGATTACTCTAACTTGCCCATGAAAACAGTTCTACCGAGCGAAAAAAATAGGATCGGCCCCACTCCGCTCCCAAGAGGGGTGACTCGGGCCGGTCCCACGAGCGCAGCCACCCCTTCCTCCTTCGATCCCACTCCCCTCACCGCCGATGAAGGACACCTCCGGTCTAAGGCCGCGAGGCTGGCGGCAGTGGTGAGTCTGTTGGAAATATGCCCTAGAGGCAATAATAAAATGATTATTATTATATTTCCTTGTTCATGATAATTGTCTATTATTCATGCTATAATTGTGCTATCCGGAAATCATAATACATGTGTGAATACATAGACCATAACATGTCCCTAGTGAGCCTCTAGTTGACTAGCTCGTTGATCAACATATAGTCATGGTTTCCTGACTATGGACATTGGATGTCATTGATAACGGGATCATATCATTAGGAGAATGATGTGATGGACAAGACCCAATCCTAAGCATAGCACAAGATCATGTAGTTCGTTTGCTAGAGCTTTTCCAATGCCAAGTATCATTTCCTTAGACCATGAGATCGTGTAACTCCCGAATGCTGTAGGAGTGCTTTGGGTGTACCAAATGTCACAACGTAACTGGGTGACTATAAAGGTATACTACAGGTATCCCCAAAAGTATCTGTTGAGTTGACACGGATCAAGACTGGAATTTGTCACTCCATATGACAGAGAGGTATCTCTGGGCCCACTCGGTAATGCATCATCATAATGAGCTCAATGTGACCAAGTGTTTGGTCACGGGATCATGCATTACGGTACGAGTAAAGTGACTTGCCGGTAACAAGATTGAACGAGGTATTGGGATACCGACGATCGAATCTCGGGCAAGTAACGTACCGATTGACAAAGGGAATTGTATACAGGATTACTTGAATCCTCGACATCATGGTTCATCCGATGAGATCATCGAGGAGCATGTGGGAGCCAACATGGGTATCCAGATCCCGCGGTTGGTTATTGACTGGAGAGTCGTCTCGGTCATGTCTGCGTGTCTCCCGAACCCGTAGGGTCTACACACTTAAGGTTCAGTGACGCTAGGGTTGTAGAGATATTAGTATGCGGTAACCCGAAAGTTGTTCGGAGTCCCGGATGAGATCCCGGACGTCACGAGGAGTTCTGGAATGATCCGGAGGTGAAGTATTGTATATAGGAAGTCCAGTTTCGGCCACCGGGAAAGTTTTGGGGGTCACCGGTATTATACCGGGACCACCGGAAGGGTCCCGGGGGTCCACCGGGTGGGGCCACCTATCCCAGAGGGCCCCATGGGCTGAAGTGGGAAGGGAACCAGCCCCTGGTGGGCTAGTGCGCCCCCCTTGGGGCTCTCCCTATGCCTAGGGTTGGAAACCCTAGGGGTGGGGGCGCCCCACTTGGCTTGGGGGGAAAGTCCCCCCCTTGGCCGCCCCTCCCTTGAGATTCAATCTCTAGGGGGCCGGCGCCCCCCCCCCCAGGGTTCCTATATAAAGAGGGGGGAGGGAGGGCTGCGCACCCCTGCTCCTGGCGCCTCCCTCTCCCTCCGCAACACCTCTCCCTCTCGCTGAGCTTGGCGAAGCCCTACCGAGATCGCCGCTACTTTCACCACCACGCCGTCATGCTGCTGGATCTCCATCAACCTCTCCCTTCCCCTTGCTGGATCAAGAAGGAGGAGACGTCTTCCCCAACCGTACGTGTGTTGAACGCGGAGGTGCCATCCGTTCGGCACTAGGATCTTCGGTGATTCGGATCACGACGAGTACGACTCCCTCAACCCCGTTCTCTTGAACGCTTCCACTCGCGATCTACAAGGGTATCTAGATGCACTCCTCTCTCTCGTTGCTAGATGACTCCATAGGTTGATCTTGGTGAAGCGTAATTTTTTATATTTTCCGCAACGTTCCCAACAGTGGCATCATGAGCTAGGTCTATGCGTAGTTTCTATGCACGAGTAGAACACAATCTTGTTGTGGGCGTAGATATTGTCAATTTTCTTGCCACTACTAGTCTTATCTTGTTTCGGCGGCATCGTGGGATGAAGCGGCCCGGACCGACCTTACACGTACGCTTACGTGAGATAGGTTCCACCAACTGACATGCACTAGTTGCATAAGGTGGCTAGCGGGTGTCTATCTCGCCCACTTTAGTCGGATCGGATTCGACGAAAAGGGTCCTTATGAAGGGTAAATAGAAATTGGCATATCACGTTGTGGTTTTACGTAGGTAAGAAACGCTCTTGCTAGAAACCTATAGCAGCCACGTAAAAACATGCAACAACAATTAGAGGACGTCTAACTTGTTTTTGCAGCATATGCCTTGTGATGTGATATGGCCAAAAGGATGTGATGAATGAAATATATGTGATGTATGAGATTGATCATGTTCTTGTAATAGGAATCACGACTTGCATGTCGATGAGTATGACAACCGGCAGGAGCCATAGGAGTTGTCTTTATTTTTTGTATGACCTGCGTGTCATTGAATAACGCCATGTAAATTACTTTACTTTATTGCTAAACCGTTAGCCATAGAAGTAGAAGTGATCGTTGGTGTGACAACTTCATGAAGACACGATGATGGAGATCATGATGATGGAGATCATGGTGTCATGCCGGTGACGATGATGATCATGACGCCCCGAAGATGGAGATCAAAGGAGCAATATGATATTGGCCATATCATGTCACTGTTTGATTGCATGTGATGTTTATCATGTTTTTTGCATCTTATTTGCTTAGAACGACGGTAGTAAATAAGATGATCCCTCACAATAATTTCAAGAAAGTGTTCCCCCTAACTGTGCGCCGTTGCGAAAGTTCGTTGTCTCGAAGCACCACGTGATGATCGGGTGTGATAGATTCTAACGTTCACATACAATGGGTGTAAGCCAGATTTACACATGCAAAACACTTAGGTTGACTTGACGAGCCTAGCATGTACAGACATGGCCTCGGAACACAAGAGACTGAAAGGTCGAACATGAGTCATATGGAAGATACGATCAACATGGAGATGCTCACCGATGATGACTAGTCTGTCTCACGTGATGATCGGACACGGTCTAGTTGAGTCGTATCATGTATCACTTAGATGACTAGAGGGATGTCTAATCTGAGTGGGAGTTCATTAAATAATTTGATTAGATGAACTCAATTATCATGAACTTAGTCTAAAAACCTTTGCAAAATGTCTTGTAGATCAAATGGCCAACGCTCATGTCAACCTCAACTTCAACGCGTTCCTAGAGAAAACCAAGCTGAAAGATGATGGCAGCAACTATACGGACTGGGTCCGGAACCTGAGGATCATCCTCATAGCTGCCAAGAAAGCATATGTCCTAGAAGCACCGCTAGGTGAAGCACCCATTCTAGAGAACTAAGACGTTATGAACGCTTGGCAGTCGCGTGCTGATGATTACTCCCTCGTTCAGTGCGACATGCTTTACAGCTTAGAACCGGGGCTCCAAAAGCGTTTTGAGCAACACGGAGCACATGAGATGTTCAAAGAGCTGAAAATGGTTTTCCATGCTCATGCCCGGGTTGAGAGATATGAAGTCTCCGACAAGTTCTACAGTTGTAAGATGGAGGAAAATAATTCTGTCAGTGAGCACATACTCAAAATGTTTGGGTTGCACAACCGCTTGTCCCAGCTGGACATTAACCTCTCGGACGAGGCGGTCATTGACAGAATCCTTTAGTCGCTCCCACCTAGCTACAAGAGCTTTGTGATGAACTACAATATGCAGGGGATGGTGAAAACTATTCCTGAAGTATTTTCAATGCTGAAATCAGCAGAGGTGGAAATCAAAAAGGAACATCAAGTGTTGATGGTCAATAAAACCACTAGTTTTAAGAAAGGCAAGGGTAAGAAGAACTTCAAGAAGGACGGCAAGGGAGTTGCCGCGCCCGGTAAACCAGTTGTCGGGAAGAAGCCAAAGAATGGACCCAAACCTGAGACTGAGTGCTTTTATTGCGAGGGAAAGGGACACTGGAAGCGGAACTGCCCCAAATACTTAGCGGACAAGAAGGCTGGCAACACTAAAGATATATGTGATATACATGTAATTGATGTGTACCTTACCAGTACTTGTAGTAGCTCCTGGGTATTTGATATTGGTGCGGTTGCTCATATTTGTAACTCAAAACAGGAGCTGCGGAATAAGCGGAGACTGGCGAAGGACGAGGTGACGATGCGCGTCGGGAATGGTTCCAAGGTCGATGTGATCGTCGTCGGCACGCTACCTCTACATTTACCTACGGGATTAGTTTTAAACCTCAATAATTGTTATTTAGTGCCAGCTTTGAGCATGAACATTGTATCTGGATCTCGTTTAATACGAGATGGCTACTCATTTAAATCCGAGAATAATGGTTGTTCTATTTATATGAGAGATATGTTTTATGGTCATGCCCCGCTGGTCAATGGTTTATTCTTAATGAATCTCAAACATGATGTTGCACATATTCATAGTGTGAATACCAAAAGATGTAAGATTGATAATGATAGTCCCACATATCTGTGGCAGTGCCGCCTTGGTCACATCGGTGTCAAACGCATGAAGAAGCTCCATACAGATGGACTTTTGGAGTCTCTTGATTTCGAATCATTTGACACGTGCGAACCATGCCTCATGGGTAAAATGACCAAGACTCCGTTCTCCGGAACAATGGAGCGAGCAACCAACTTATTGGAAATCATACATACTGATGTGTGCGGTCCAATGAGCGTTGAGGCTCATGGAGGCTATCGTTATGTTCGCACTCTCATTGACGACTTGAGTAGATATGGGTATGTCTACTTGATGAAACACAAGTCTGAGACCTTTGAAAAGTTCAAGGAATTTCAGAATGAGGTAGAGAATCAACATGACCGAAAGATAAAGTTCTTACGATCAGATCGTGGGGGAGAATATTTAAGTCACGAATTTGGTACGCACTTAAGGAAATGTGGAATCATTTCACAACTCACGCCGCCTGGAACACCTCGGCGTAATGGTGTGTCCGAATGTCGTAATCGCACTCTATTGGATATGGTGCGATCTATGATGTCACTCACCGATTTACCGCTATCATTTTGGGGATACGCTCTAGAGACAACTACATTCACTTTAAATAGGGCACCGTCTAAATCCGTTGAGACGACACCGTATGAATTATGGTTTGGGAAGAAACCTAAGTTGTCGTTTCTAAAAGTTTGGGGATGCGATGCTTATGTCAAGAAACTTCAACCTAAAAAGCTCGAACCCAAGTCGGAAAAATGCGTCTTCATAGGTTACCCTAAGGAAACCATTTGGTATACCTTCTACCTCAGATCCGAGGGCAAGATCTTTGTTGCCAAGAACGGGTCCTTTCTAGAGAAAGAGTTTCTCTCGAAAGAAATAAGTGGGAGGAAAGTGGAACTTGATAAAGTACTACCTCTTGAACCGGTAAGTAGCGTAGCTCAGGAAGATGTTCCTGTGGTGCCTGCACCGACTAGAGAGGAAATTAATGATGATGATCAAGGTACTTCGGATCAAGTTACTACTGAAGTTCGTAGGTCCACGAGGACACGTTCCACACCAGAGTGGTATGGCAACCCTGTCCTGGAAATCATGTTGTTAGACAACGGTGAACCTTCGAACTATGAAGAAGCAATGGCGGGCCCAGATTCCAACAAATGGCTTGAAGCCATGCAATCCGAGATAGGATCCATGTATGAAAACAAAGTGTGGACTTTGACAGACTTGCCCGATGATTGGCGAGCGATAGAAAACAAATGGATATTTAAGAAGAAGACGGACGCGGATGGTAATGTTACCATCTATAAGGCTCGACTTGTCGCTAAGGGTTATCGACAAGTTCAAGGGGTTGACTACGATGAGACCTTCTCATCCGTAGTGAAGCTTAAGTCCGTCCGAATCATGTTAGCAATTGCCGCATTCTATGATTATGAGATATGGCAAATGGACGTCAAAACGGCATTCCTTAACGGCTTTCTTAAGGAAGAATTGTATATGATGCAGCTGGAAGGTTTTGTCGATCCTAAGAATGCTAACAAGGTATGCAAGCTCCAGCGCTCCATCTATGGGCTGGTGCAAGCATCTCGGAGTTGGAACATTCGCTTTAATGAAATGATCAAAGCGTTTGGGTTTATGCAGACTTATGGAGAAGCCTGTGTTTACAAGAAAGTGAGTGGGAGCTCTGTAGCATTTCTCATATTACATGTGGATGACATACTTTTGATGGGAAATGATATAGAACTTTTGGACAGTATTAAGGCCTACTTGAATAAGTGTTTGTCAATGAAGGACCTTGGAGAAGCTGCTTACATATTAGGCATCAAGATCTATAGAGATAGATCAAGATGCCTCATAGGTCTTTCACAAAGCACATACCTTGATAAGATATTGAAGAAGTTCAATATGGATCAGTCCAAGAAGGGGTTCTTGCCTGTGTTGCAAGGTGTGAAATTGAGCTCGACTCAATGTCCGACCATGGCAGAAGATAGAGAAAAGATGAGTGACGTCCCCTATGCCTCGGCCATAGGGTCTATCATGTATGCCATGCTGTGTACCAGACCTGATGTAAACCTTGTCGTAAGTTTGGTAGGAAGGTACCAAAGTAATCCCAGCATGGAACACTGGACAACAGTCAAGAATATCCTGAAGTACCTGAAAAGGACTAAGGATATGTTTCTCGTTTATGGAGGTGACGAAGAGCTCGTCGTAAAGGGTTACGTCAACGCTAGCTTCGACACAGATCTGGATGACTAAGTCACAAACCGGATACATGTATATTTTGAATGGTGGGGCAGTAAGCTGGTGCAGTTGCAAGCAAAGCATCATGGCGGGATCTACATGTGAAGCGGAGTACATGGCAGCCTCGGAGGCAGCGCATGAAGCAATCTGGATGAAGGAGTTCATCACCGACCTAGGAGTCATACCCAATGCGTCAGGGCTGATCACTCTCTTCTGTGACAACACTGGAGCTATTGCCCTTGCCAAGGAGCCCAGGTTTCACAAGAAGACCAGGCACATCAAGCGTCGCTTCAACTCCATTCGTGAAAATGTTCAAGATGGATACATAGATATTTGCAAAGTGCATACGAATCTGAATGTCGCAGATCTGTTGACTAAACCTCTTCCACGAGCAAAACATGATCAACACCAGAACTCTATGGGTGTTTGATTCATCACAATGTAACTAGATTATTGACTCTAGTGCAAGTGGGAGACTGTTGGAAATATGCCCTAGAGGCAATAATAAAATGATTATTATTATATTTCCTTGTTCATGATAATTGTCTATTATTCATGCTATAATTGTGTTATCCGGAAATCATAAGACATGTGTGAATACATAGACCATAACATGTCCCTAGTGAGCCTCTGGTTGACTAGCTCGTTGATCAACATATAGTCATGGTTTCCTGACTATGGACATTGGATGTCATTGATAACGGGATCACATCATTAGGAGAATGATGTGATGGACAAGACCCAATCCTAAGCATAGCACAAGATCGTGTAGTTCGTTTGCTAGAACTTTTCCAATGTCAAGTATCATTTCCTTAGACCATGAGATCGTGTAACTCCCGGATGCCGTAGGAGTGCTTTGGGTGTACCGAACGTCACAAGTAACTGGGTGACTATAAAGGTATACTACAGGTATCCCCGAAAGTATCTGTTGAGTTGACACGGATCGAGACTAGGATTTGTCACTCCGTATGACGGAGAGGTATCTTTGGGCCCACTCGGTAATGCATCATCATAATGAGCTCAATGTGACAAAGTGTTTGGTCACGGGATCATGCATTACGGTACGAGTAAAGTGACTTGTCAGTAACGAGATTGAACAAGGTATTGGGATACCGACGATCGAATCTCGGGCAAGTAACATACCGATTGACAAAGGGAATTGTATACGGGATTACTTGAATCCTCGACATCGTGGTTCATCCGATGAGATCATCGAGGAGCATGTGGGAGCCAACATGGGTATCCAGATCCCGCTGTTGGTTATTGACCGGAGAGTCGTCTCGGTCATGTCTGCGTGTCTCCCGAACCCGTAGGGTCTACACACTTAAGGTTCAGTGACGCTAGGGTTGTAGAGATATTAGTATGCGGTAACCCAAAAGTTTTTCGGAGTCCCGGATGAGATCCCGGACGTCACGAGGAGTTCCGGAATGATCCGGAGGTGAAGAATTGTATATAGGAAGTCCAGTTTCGGCCACCGGGAAAGTTTCGGGGGTCACCGGTATTGTACCGGGACCACCGGAAGGGTCCCAGGGGTCCACCGGGTGGGGCCACCTATCCCAGAGGGCCCCATGGGCTCAAGTGGGAAGGGAACCAGCCCCTGGTGGGCTGGTGCGCCCCCCTTGGGCCTCCCCCTGCGCCTAGGGTTGGAAACCCTAGGGGTGGGGGCGCCCCACTTGGCTTGGGGGGCAAGTCCCCCCTTGGCCGCCGCCCCCCCTCTTGAGATTCAATCTCTAGGGGGCCGGCGCCCCCCAGGGCCCCTATATAAAGAAGGGGGAGGGAGGGCTGCGCACCCCTGCTCCTGGCGCCTCCCTCTCCATCCGCAACACCTCTCCCTCTCGCTGAGCTTGGCGAAGCCCTGCCGAGATCGCCGCTACTTCCACCACCACGTCGTCGTGCTGCTGGATCTCCATCAACCTCTCCCTTCCCCTTGCTGGATCAAGAAGGAGGAGACGTCTTCCCCAACCGTACGTGTGTTGAACGTGGAGGTGCCGTCCGTTCGGCACTAGGATCTTCGGTGATTTGGATCACGACGAGTACGACTCCCTCAACCGCGTTCTCTTGAACGCTTCTGCTCGCGATCTACAAGGATATGTAGATGCACTCCCCTCTCTCATTGCTAGATGACTCCATAGATTGATATTGGTGAAGCGTAGAAAATTTTTATTTTCTGCAACGTTCCCCAACAGAGTCCTCATCCTTCTCGCGCGACTGATGGTGACGGGGCCCCCATCATCTCTCGTTGCGGGATCTACGACGGAGATGGGCGGCGGGCCTGGATTTCTCCGGCGACCACGACTGACGTTGTGGCCGCGAGGGCGGCACGACGTCTCGTTCGAGGGGCTCGATGCGGCTTAGCTTCTCATCTCCGTGTGGTGCGGGTGGTGGCGGTGGTGCCCGCTGAGCTCTCTGGCCTGCTATTGGGAGTCGGCGGTAGTTCGGTCCTTTGGTTCTTTTTGCTTTAAGATGGTCTTCTTCCGGTCGTCGGCCCTCGTAGATCTGGCCATTGACAAGTTTCGGAATGCTCCGCTGAAGATCTTCATTGGGTGCTTGGCGCGTGTAGATTTCTGGATCAGATGGGATTAGGTCGTGTGCACTCTGATTTCAGCCCGAGTGGCTTGAGGAGGGTGTGACGCGAAGCTTCATTGCCTGTTTACAGCATGGGGCACATAGGTATTTCGATTTCCATGGTGAAGGCAGTGATAGAGAATGTCATGGTGGCTGAGGTCTGAGACCTGGTAATGGCGGATCGAGTCTTCGTGGCGATGAGGACTTTGCTTGGTGATTTGTGACTTGTGGCAGTGGCATCGGCAAGTGGGGGCGGCAATACAGGCGGAGTACAGAGTCTTAACTTTCATGGTGAAAGCCCAAGGTCTGGCCTTAATTGGTTGTGCCTGGCAGTGACCTTCTTGAAGGCATTGTTTTGAGAGCGCAAATCTTGTCCAGGGTGAAAACTTAAGATCTAGGATCAGGCGATGATGGTGTTTCTGCACTAGTTCCTTCTTGCAGGCATCACTTTTGAAGAATTGGGACTTCGGATATTGTCTAGGTGCTGGTTCGTGCTGCAGCTACAAGAAATTGATCATTGTTGCGGGATCTTTCTTTTTTTCTTCTTGTTATTGTCTTTGGCTGCGTACATCCGAAATGTCTTTACGACATTGCGTTGTTGCATAGGCTGGGTGTAATTGGTATCTCAATGATATAAATATATTACCTTTGTCGAAATATATATGCCCATGAGGTTTAAGCAATATATTAATAATTCCATCAACCCATGCCTGTTCCTCTTGCAGGTATGTAAGTCCAAGTGGGAGTAGAATGTACCTGACCGGGTAAATTTGTCCAGGTACTGACGTCCAGGATTTGAAAAACAAAAGCATCTGAATTTTCTCACTTTGTCTTCGCTGGTCATTTGCATCACCTAAGATAATACACGCCATGATGGCGATGGACCTGCCCATCAAAATGATAGAAGCCGCCAACAAAATATGTAGAGGTATCCTGTGGAAGGGTCGCCAGGACGTGCATGGAGGGCATTGTTTGGTGGCCTGGGATAAAGTTTGCTCGCCGAAGGAGTATGGTGGTTTGGGAGTGCCCAACCTGCGCCTACTTAATATGTCGCTGAGAGCGAGATGTTCGTGGCTGGCGCGGATGGATCCGGCCAGACCATGGGCAAAATTCTACATTCAAGTCTCATCGGACTTACTAGCCATCTACAGAGCAGCCACAAAGTGCACCATTGGGGACAGATCCACGGTCCTATTCTGGACGGATTGGTGGCTTCACGAGAGCCGCATGTTGGAAATATGCCCTAGAGGCAATAATAAAAGCATTATTATTATATTTCTTTGTTCATGATAATTGTCTTTATTCATGCTATAATTGTGTTATCCGGAAATCGTAATACATGTGTGAATAACAGACACCAACATGTCCCTAGTAAGCCTCTAGTTGACTAGCTCGTTGATCAATAGATAGTCATGGTTTCCTGGCTATGGACATTGGATGTCATTGATAACGGGATCACATCATTAGGATAATGATGTGATGGACAAGACCCAATCCTAAACATAGCACAAGATCGTATAGTTCGTTTGCTAGAGTTTTTGCAATGTCAAAGTATCTCTTCCTTCGACCATGAGATCGTATAACTCCTGGATGCCGTAGGAGTGCTTTGGGTGTATCAAACGTCACAACGTAACTGGGTGACTATAAAGGTGCACTACAGGTATCTCCGAAAGTATCTATTGTTTTATATGGATCGAGACTGGGATTTGTCACTTCGTATGACGGAGAGATATCACTGGGCCCACTCAGTAATGCATCATCATAATGAGCTCAAAGTGACCAAGTGTTTGGTCACGGGATCATGCATTACGGTATGAGTAAAGTGACTTGCCGGTAACAAGATTGAACGAGGTATTGGGATACCGACGATCGAATCTCGGGCAAGTAACATATCGATTGACAAAGGGAATTGCATACGGGGTTGATTAAATCCTCGACATCGTGGTTCATCCAATGAGATCCTCGTGGAGCATGTGGGAGCCAACATGGGTATCCAGATCCCGCTGTTGGTTATTGACCGGAGAGCGATCTCGGTCATGTCTACATGTCTCCCGAACCCGTAGGGTCTACACACTTAAGGTTCAGTTACACTAGGGTTGTAGGGATATGTATATGCAGTAACCCGAATGTTGTTCGGAGTCCCGGATGAGATCCCGGACGTCACGAGGAGTTCCGGAATGGTCCGGAGGTAAAGATTTATATATGGGAAGTCCTGTTTCGGGCATCGGGACAAGTTTCGGGGTTATCGGTATTGTACCGGGACCACCGGAGGGGTCCCGGGGGCCCACCGGGTGGGGCCACCCATCCCCGGGGGCCACATGGGCTGTAGGGGGTGCGCCTTGGCCTGCTTGGGCCAAGGGCACCAGCCCCACATAGGCCCATGCGCCTAGGGTTTAAGGGGGAAAGAGTCCTAGGAGGGTAAGGCACCTCCTAGGTGCCTTGGGGGGAGGGAAACCCCCCTTGGCCGCCGCACCCCCTAGGAGAGTGGATCTCCTAGGGCCGGCCACCCCCCCTTGGCACCCCTATATATAGTGGGGGAGAGGAGGGACTTCAGACCTTGAGTCCTTGGCCTTTGGTTGCCTCCTTCTCCCTCCCCAACACCTCCTCCACCTCCTTATTGCTTAGCGAAGCTCTGCCGGAGTACTGCAGCTCCATCAACACCACGCCGTCGTGCTGCTGCTGGTGCCATCTCCCTCAACCTCTCCTCCCTCCCTTGATGGATCAAGAAGGAGGAGACGTGGCTGTTTCCGTACGTGTGTTGAACGCGGAGGTGCCGTCCGTTCGGTGCTAGGATCTCCGGTGATTTGGATCACGTCGTGTTCGACTACATCATCCCTGTTCTTTGAATGCTTCCGCTCGCGATCTACAAGGTATGTAGATGCATCTATTCACTCGTTGCTAGATGAACTCTTAGATGATCTTGGTGAAACGAGTAGGAAAATTTTATTTTCTGCAACGTTCCCCAACAGTGGCATCATGAGCTAGGTCTATGCGTAGTTCTTCTTGCACGAGTAGAACACAATTGGTTGTGGGCGTAGATTTGTCAACTTTCTTGCCGCTACTAGTCTTATCTTGCTTCAGCGGTATTGTGGGATGAAGCGGCCCGGACCAACCTTACACGTACGCTTACGTGAGACCGGTTCCACCGACTAACATGCACAAGTTGCATAAGGTGGCTGGCGGGTGTCTGTCTCTCCCACTTTAGTTGAAGCGGATTCGATGAAAAGGGTCCTTATGAAGGGTAAATAGAAGTTGACAAATCACGTTGTGGTTTCACGTAGGTAAGAAAACGTTCTTGCTAGAACCCTACTTCAGCCACGTAAAACTTGCAAACAACAATTAGAGGACGTCTAACTTGTTTTTGCAGCAAGTGCTTTGTGATATGATATGGCCAAAGTTGTGATGAATGATGAATGATCTATATGTCATGTATGAGATGTTCATGCTATTGTAATAGGAATCACGACTTGCATGTCGATGAGTATGACAACCGGCAGGAGCCATAGGAGTTGTCTTTATTTTTGTATGACCTGCGTGTCATTAAAGAACGCCATGTAAACTACTTTACTTTATTACTAAACGCGTTAGTCATAGAAGTAGAAGTAGTCGTTGGCGTGACAACTTCATGAAGACACGATGATGGAGATCATGGTGTCGTGCCGGTGACAAGATGATCATGGAGCCCCGAAGATGAAGATCAAAGGAGCTATATGATATTGGCCATATCATGTCACTACTTTATATAATTGCATGCGATGTTTATTATGTTTTATGCATCTTGTTTACTTAGAACGACGGTAGTAAATAAGATGATCCCTTACAAAAATTTCAAGAAGTGTTCTCCCCTAACTGTGCACCGTTGCTACAGTTCGTCGTTTCGAAGCACCACGTGATGATCGGGTGTGATAGATTCTTACGTTCACATACAACGGGTGTAAGACAGTTTTACACAGCGAAAACACTTAGGGTTAACTTGACGAGCCTAGCATGTACAGACATGGCCTCGGAACACGGAGACCGAAAGGTCGAACACGAGTCGTATGGAAGATACGATCTACATGAGAATGTTCACCGACGATGACTAGTCCGTCTCACGTGATGATCGGACACGGCCTAGTCGACTCGGATCGTGTAACACTTAGATGACCAAAGGGATGTCAAATCTGAGTGGGAGTTCATTATAATTTGATTAGATGAACTTAATTATCATGAACTTAGTCTAAATTTTTACAATATGTCTTGTAGATCAAATGGCCAACGTAGTCCTCAACTTCAACGCGTTCCTAGAGAAAACCAAGCTGAAAGACGATGGCAGCAACTATACGGACTGGGTCCGGAACCTGAGGATCATCCTCATAGCTGCCAAGAAAGATTATGTCCTACAAGCACCGCTTGGTGACGCACCCGTTCTCCCTGCGGAACAAGACATTATGAACGCTTGGCAGGCACGTTCCGATGACTACTCCCTCGTTCAGTGCGGCATGCTTTACAGCCTAGAGCCGGGGCTCCAAAAGCGTTTTGAGAGACATGGAGCATATGAGATGTTCGAAGAGCTGAAAATGGTTTTCTAAGCTCATGCCCGGGTCGAGAGATATGAAGTCTCCGACAAATTCTTCAGCTGTAAGATGGAGGAAAACAGTTCTGTCAGTGAGCACATACTCACTATGTCTGGGTTGCATAACCGCTTGACTCAGCTGGGAGTTAATCTCCCGGATGATGCGGTCATTGACAGAATCCTCCAGTCGCTTCCACCGAGCTACAAGAGCTTTGTGATGAACTTCAATATGCAGGGGATGGAAAAGACCATTCCTGAAGTATTTGCTATGCTGAAATCAGCAGAGGTAGAAGTCAGAAAGGAACATCAAGTGTTGATGGTCAATAAAACCACTAAGTTCAAGAAGGGCAAGGGTAAAAAGAACTTCAAGAAAGACGGCAAGGTAGTTGCCACGCCCAGCAAGCAAGCTGCCGGGAAGAAGCCAAAGAATGGACCCAAGCCCGAGACTGAGTGTTTTTATTGCAAGGAAAGTGGTCACTGGAAGCGGAATTGCCCCAAATACTTAGCGGACAAGAAGGCCGGCAAAACCAAAGGTATATTTGATATACATGTAATTGATGTGTACCTTACCAGTAATCGTAGTAACTCCTGGGTATTTGATACCGGTGTCGTTGCTCATATTTGTAACACACAACAGGAGCTGCGGAATAAACGGAGACTGGCGAAGGACGAGTTAACGATGCGCGTCGGGAATGGTTCCAAGGTCGATGTGATCGCCGTCGGCACGCTACCTCTACATTTACCTACGGGATTAGTTTTGAACCTCAATAATTGTTATTTTGTGCCAAGTTTGAGCATGAACATTGTATCAGGATCTCATTTAATTCGAGATGGCTACTCATTTAAATCCGAGAATAATGGTTGTTCTATTTATATGAGAGATATGTTTTATGGTCATGCTCCGATGGTGAATGGTTTATTCTTTATGAATCTCGAGCGTAATGCTACACATATTCATAGTGTAAGTACCAAAAGATGTAAGATTGATAGTGATAGTCCCACATACTTGTGGCACTGCCGCCTCAGTCACATAGGTGTCAAACGCATGAAGAAGCTCCATGCTGATGGACTTTTAGAGTCTCTTGATTACGAATCATTTGACACGTGCGAACCATGCCTCATGGGTAAAATGACCAAGACTCCATTCTCAGGAACAATGGAGAGAGCAACCAACTTATTGGAAATCATACATACTGATGTGTGCGGTCCAATGAGTGTTGAGGCTCGCGGTGGCTATCGTTATGTTCTCACCCTCACTGATGACTTGAGTAGATATGGGTATGTCTACTTAATGAAACACAAGTCTGAGACCTTTGAAAAGTTCAAGGAATTTCAGAGTGAAGTTGAGAATCAACGTGACAGGAAAATCAAGTTTCTACGATCAGATCATGGAGGAGAATACTTGAGTCACGAGTTTGGTACACACTTAAGAAAATGTGGAATAGTTTCACAACTCATGCCGCCTGGAACACCTCAGCGTAATGGTGTGTCCGAACGTCGTAATCGCACTCTATTAGATATGGTGCGATCTATGGTGTCTCTTGCCGATTTACCACTATCTTTTTGGGGCTATGCTTTAGAGACTGCCGCATTCACTTTAAATAGGGCCCCGTCGAAATCCGTTGAGACGACACCGTATGAATTATGGTTTGGGAAGAAACCTAAGCTGTCATTTCTAAAAGTTTGGGGATGCGATGCTTATGTCAGGAAACTTCAACCTGAAAAGCTCGAACCCAAATCGGAAAAATGCGTCTTCATAGGATACCCTAAAGAAACTGTTGGGTATATCCTCTACATCAGATCCGAAGGCAAGATCTTTGTTGCCAAGAATGGGTCCTTTCTGGAGAAAGAGTTTCTCTCGAAAGAAGTAAGTGGGAGGAAAGTAGAGCTTGATGAAGTATTACCTCTTGAACCAGAAAATGGCGCAACTCAAGAAAATGTTCCTGAGGTGCCTGCACCGACTAGAGAGGAAGTTAATGATAATGATCAAGATACTTCAGATCAAGCTCCTACTGAAATTCGAAGGTCCACGAGGACACGTTCCGCACCAGAGTGGTACGGCAACCCTGTCTTGGAAATCATGTTGTTAGACAACGGTGAACCTTCGAACTATGAAGAAGCGATGGCGGGTCCGGATTCCGACAAATGGCTAGAAGCCATGAAATCCGAGATAGGATCCATGTATGAAAACGAAGTATGGACTTTGACTGACTTGCCCGTAGAACGGCGAGCCATAGAAAATAAATGGATCTTTAAGAAGAAGACAGACGCGAATGGTAATGTGACCATCTATAAAGCTCGGCTTGTCGCTAAGGGTTATCGACAAGTTCAAGGGGTTGACTACGATGAGACTTTCTCACCGGTAGCGAAGCTGAAGTCCGTCCGAATCATGTTAGCAATTGCCGCATTTTATGATTATGAAATTTGGCAAATGGACGTCAAAACGGCATTCCTTAATGGTTTCCTTAAGGAAGAATTGTATATGATGCAGCCGGAAGGTTTTGTCGATCCTAAAAATGCTGACAAGGTGTGCAAGCTCCAACGCTCGATTTATGGGCTGGTGCAAGCATCTCGGAGTTGGAACATTCATTTTGATGAGATGATCAAAGCGTTTGGGTTTACACAGACTTATGGAGAAGCCTGTGTTTACAAGAAAGTGAGTGGGAGCTCTATAGCATTTCTCATACTATATGTAGATGACATACTTTTGATGGGAAATGATATAGAACTTTTGGACAGCATTAAGGCCTACTTGAATAAGAGTTTTTCAATGAAGGACCTTGGAGAAGCTGCTTATATATTAGGCATCAAGATCTATAGGGATAGATCAAGACGCCTCATAGGTCTTTCACAAAGCACATATGTTGATAAGATTTTGAAGAAGTTCAAAATGGATCAGTCCAAGAAAGGGTTCTTGCCTGTTTTGCAAGGTGTGAAATTGAGCTCAGCTCAATGTCCGACCACGGCAGCAGAGATAGAAGAGATGAGTGTCATCCCCTATGCCTCAGCCATAGGTTCTATTATGTATGCCATGCTGTGTACCAGACCTGATGTAAACCTTGCCGTAAGTTTGGTAGGAAGGTACCAAAGTAATCCCGGCAAGGAACACTGGACAGCGGTCAAGAATATCCTGAAGTACCTGAAAAGGACTAAGGAAATGTTTCTCGTTTATGGAGGTGACGAAGAGCTCGTCGTAAAAGGTTACGTCGACGCTAGCTTCGACACAGATCTGGATGACTCTAAGTCACAAACCGGATACGTGTATATTTTGAATGGTGGGGCAGTAAGCTGGTGCAGTTGCAAGCAAAGCGTCGTGGCGGGATCTACATGTGAAGCGGAGTACATGGCAGCCTCGGAGGCAGCACATGAAGCAATATGGGTGAAGGAGTTCATCACCGACCTAGGAGTCATACCCAATGCGTCGGGGCCGATCAAGCTCTTCTGTGACAACACTGGAGCTATTGCACTTGCCAAGGAGCCCAGGTATCACAAGAAGACAAGGCACATCAAGCGTCGCTTCAACTCCATCCGTGAAAATGTTCAAGATGGAGACATAGAGATTTGTAAAGTACATACGGACCTGAATGTAGCAGATCCGTTGACTAAACCTCTCCCAAGAGCAAAACATGATCAACACCAGAATTCCATGGGTGTTCGATTCATCACAATGTAACTAGATTATTGACTCTAGTGCAAGTGGGAGACTGTTGGAAATATGCCCTAGAGGCAATAATAAAAGCATTATTATTATATTTCTTTGTTCATGATAATTGTCTTTATTCATGCTATAATTGTGTTATCCGGAAATCGTAATACATGTGTGAATAACAGACACCAACATGTCCCTAGTAAGCCTCTAGTTGACTAGCTCGTTGATCAATAGATAGTCATGGTTTCCTGGCTATGGACATTGGATGTCATTGATAACGGGATCACATCATTAGGATAATGATGTGATGGACAAGACCCAATCCTAAACATAGCACAAGATCGTATAGTTCGTTTGCTAGAGTTTTTGCAATGTCAAAGTATCTCTTCCTTCGACCATGAGATCGTATAACTCCTGGATGCCGTAGGAGTGCTTTGGGTGTATCAAACGTCACAACGTAACTGGGTGACTATAAAGGTGCACTACAGGTATCTCCGAAAGTATCTATTGTTTTATATGGATCGAGACTGGGATTTGTCACTTCGTATGACGGAGAGATATCACTGGGCCCACTCAGTAATGCATCATCATAATGAGCTCAAAGTGACCAAGTGTTTGGTCACGGGATCATGCATTACGGTATGAGTAAAGTGACTTGCCGGTAACAAGATTGAACGAGGTATTGGGATACCGACGATCGAATCTCGGGCAAGTAACATATCGATTGACAAAGGGAATTGCATACGGGGTTGATTAAATCCTCGACATCGTGGTTCATCCGATGAGATCATCGTGGAGCATGTGGGAGCCAACATGGGTATCCAGATCCCGCTGTTGGTTATTGACCGGAGAGCGATCTCGGTCATGTCTACATGTCTCCCGAACCCGTAGGGTCTACACACTTAAGGTTCAGTTACGCTAGGGTTGTAGGGATATGTATATGCAGTAACCCGAATGTTGTTCGGAGTCCCGGATGAGATCCCGAACGTCACGAGGAGTTCCGGAATGGTCCGGAGGTAAAGATTTATATATGGGAAGTCCTGTTTCGGGCATCGGGACAAGTTTCGGGGTTATCGGTATTGTACCGGGACCACCGGAGGGGTCCCGGGGGCCCACCGGGTGGGGCCACCCATCCCCGGGGGCCACATGGGCTGTAGGGGGTGCGCCTTGGCCTGCTTGGGCCAAGGGCACCAGCCCCACATAGGCCCATGCGCCTAGGGTTTAAGGGGGAAAGAGTCCTAGGAGGGTAAGGCACCTCCTAGGTGCCTTGGGGGGGAGGGAAACCCCCCTTGGCCGCCGCACCCCCTAGGAGATTGGATCTCCTAGGGCCGGCCACCCCCCCTTGGCACCCCTATATATAGTGGGGGAGAGGAGGGACTTCAGACCTTGAGTCCTTGGCCTTTGGTTGCCTCCTTCTCCCTCCCCAACACCTCCTCCACCTCCTTATTGCTTAGCGAAGCTCTGCCGGAGTATTGCAGCTCCATCAACACCACGCCGTCGTGCTGCTGCTGGTGCCATCTCCCTCAACCTCTCCTCCCTCCCTTGCTGGATCAAGAAGGAGGAGACGTGGCTGTTTCCGTACGTGTGTTGAACGCGGAGGTGCCGTCCGTTCGGTGCTAGGATCTCCGGTGATTTGGATCACGTCGTGTTCGACTACATCATCCCCGTTCTTTGAACGCTTCCGCTCGCGATCTACAAGGTATGTAGATGCATCTATTCACTCGTTGCTAGATGAACTCTTAGATGATCTTGGTGAAACGAGTAGGAAAATTTTATTTTCTGCAACGTTCCCCAACACCGCATACACGATATCTTGCCAAACCTACTTGGTGTCGTCAAGAGGAGTGCAACAAAAGTCAGGACAGTGAGACAAGCTATGTCAGGGCAATGGTGGCGTGATGTGTCGCCCAACATGGACGCCCAGGCCATACAAGAGTTCCTACAATTGGTCGACCGACTACGGAGTGTCGAACTAGCGGACGGGATTGACGACAAAATTGTCTGGACTTGGGAAGGAGATGGCTTGTTCTCTGCTCGGTCAGCCTATCGAGCTCATTTTGCTGCATGTATCGAGTCGGCGGGAGCAACGGAGATTTGGAAATCCATAGCACCGGCACCATGCAAGTTCTTTTCCTGGCTGACGACACATAAAAGATGTTAGACGGCGGACAGATTACAACGACGGTTATTGCCTCATCCGGTGGCATGCCCGTTCTGCGATCAGGAGCCCAAAATGATCGATCACCTGCTCCTTGAATGTGTTCTCGCTCGACAAGTATGGTCCGTCATCATGGGTAACCGGGGAAAGCCTCACTGGACTTCGGAGCCGGAGGCTGAGGTCGTAGGAGGGTGGACTCCTTTTAACATCCAGAAGAACAAGAGGAATGAAACATGGACAGTGATCGCTCTAGTGGCTTGGACATTGTGGAAACACAGGAATGACATCGTGTTCAACAGAGCTTCTCCATCCATGAACACGGTCCTCAGCCAGATCGAAGTGTAGGGACATAACTGGAGGGCTGCGACCCTGCTGCGGGAGGCAAGATTGCTCCCAACTAGGTTAGATCGGTTGAGGGGCAGCGAGTAGTTAGCATGCGGTCTCGGGCTCGTGCAGCTGTGGGTTGTGTTGTAACTTTGTAAAAACCCGTCATCTTGGCATCTTCTATCTTTGATCTCGATACATCTGCTTGACGTATCCTTGAAAAAAGGCTTTTTGGCCTTTTGGTTGTATTTTGTTTTATTATTTCGGATTTATGTATCCGTTTATTAACGAAATCACAGACTATGGAGGATGCAAGCTACTCCGTGGGGAAAACATACAGCATGGCAGTACGTACGTCATTATCGACGCTATGACCACGTACGCAACGGGCGCGACGTTAATCAGAGTTTGACCACACTTCTTTATACCCACTACACAAGACTCATAATTAGCACCGCCGGGTGATGATCGTCTTCTTTTTTTCAACAACCTTTTTATATAATCTGCAGGCCACGACTGCAAGACGTCAGATTAACAATCCTCAAGGCTCCAGCCTCCCCTACAAATACCGGAGCCTGTCCGGCTTGTTTCTTCACCAGCTACCTATACTGCAAGACAAAGCAAAGCAATTTAGGAAACAACCAGTTTTACTGTGGAATTGTCTAGCTGCCGATCGGCAATGGCGACCAAGATCTACATCGTGTAATGCTCCGCCTATACTCTGCTCACTCTTGTTCCGGCTAGTTAGCTCAGTGATTTGATTATTACTCCATTTTTTTTTTGTTCATCTGCATACTATTCGACATGGGGACACGTCGCGACGCTTGCGGAGGAGATTAAGAAGGGCGCCGACTCCGTCCCTGGCGTCGAGGTCACCATCTGGCGGGTGCCCGAGACGCTGCCAGAGGATGTGCTGGGGAAGATGCACGCGGCGCCTGGGCGTGAGGATCATCCCGTCATCACAGCGAGAGTATTTAACCAAAAACTACCACAATTCACGGAACCGTGACGAAAAACTATCACTTTACGATTTTGTCCCGAAAACTACCACTTTTTTGCTAATCTCTGACTAAAAACTACCATGTGTGTAAATCAACAGATTCATCCATTTTAAACACGTTTATGATAGACCTGGCCCGCATGTAAG
>NC_057798.1:400108010-400109207 GCF_018294505.1 Triticum aestivum | reverse complement strand
TCCACAATAAAATCCTTGCTTTCTGAAATATATATTGTGCACTACCTCGCCTGCATGAGCATCAAGGCTTGGGCTTTACTTGGATAGATTGAACATCAATGGATTTGGAACCGATACACTGGATCTACAAGTTGTATTTTAACTTGCCCCTCATTTGGCTGATACATTATTTTGTTGGATTTTGGAATGCCCTGGCCTGAATTAACATTGAGCAAGTGCCAAGTGGGTGAGGTTTTGCTTTTCTTCCTTTTTCTGGATATTTATGTTCTGTTCCTTCCCATGCTTTGCCGAAACCATAGCTGTTCTGCAGGTACGATTGTATCGTCAATGCCATTACTTGTTGATATCATGAGATGAAAAGAATGCGTCGCTGATATCTTTTTTTCTGAATAGTAAAACTGCAGATAGAACATACTTGGTTTCAAAGTTATTGAGTTGAGGCCCAACGTTGAGATCGTACGTGCTAATACTTGTCTAGCTGAGTAACAGATCTGTAAATAAGTATGGTGTTGCATTTCTAAAGGATCATTGGCTCAATTCATGGCCATTTACTTTGTATGTGCAGATTTAATTATAAGTATATATGGCGTTCATTAATTGTTCCTCTCGCAAAGGTTCCATGATACAGTGAATATGACAAAGGGAGCTTATTGTTTGATGTTTTGTGTTTCTGTGTTAGTGCACATTAAAAAAAACATAAGAATGAACCCAAAAAAGAGCCCGATGCGTAGAAGTTTACACAAAATATAAAAATGAACGCATGAACTCCTCGACATAGCGCACATGTTTCTAATCTTGTGCTTCTGGCCAAAGGATTTGTGAGAGTATTTAACCAAAAACTATCACAATTCACGGAACCGTGACGAAAAACTACCACTTTACGATTTTGTCCCGAAAACTACCACTTTTTTGCTAATCTATGACTAAAAACTACCATGTGTGTAAATCAACAGATTCATCCATTTTAAACACGTTTATGATAGACCTGGCCCGCATGTAAGTGCTGCTCGCCGTCGCAGGGGGTGCGCGGCGGAGCTGCTGCTGCTCGCCGGCGCGCGCGGGGAGTGGTGGGCGTGCGCTGGGGGCTGCTGCTCGCCGGCGCAGGGGGTGCGCGGCAGAGCTGCTGCTTCTCGCCGGCGCGGGAGGGGTGTGCCTGCTGCTTCCCGGCGCAGGGAGTGCGCGGAGGAGCCGCTGCTC
>NC_057798.1:400094446-400107758 GCF_018294505.1 Triticum aestivum | reverse complement strand
GGGAGGCGGGGCAGCTCCGGCAGGGAAGGGCGCGGGGGCGGGCGGCTCTGGCGGCTCCAGCAGCGACCCGCAGCCCGGCGGCTCCAGCGGCGACCCTCGGCTCTAGCGGCGAAGGTCGGCGGCGGTGGCGACCAGCGCAGCCAGGGGCGAAGGGCGGCGGGAGGGGGGGCACCCGCGGCCACGGCTGGCGACTCCAGCGGCGAGCGGCTTCCGCGGCTGCACCTGCGGCGAAGTGCGGCTCTGGCTGCACATGTTGGCCCGCTGGCGCCTGAAATATGGGCCCGGCCTGGCAGAAACGTGATTAACCACGGCGAAGTGGGCGGTTCCACGACATGGTAGTTTTTAGTCATAGATTAGCAAAAAAGTGGTAGTTTTCAGGACAAAATCGTAAAGTGGTAGTTTTTCGTCACGGTTCCGTGAATTGTGGTAGTTTTTGGTTAAATACTCTCACAGCGAGGCAGCTGGCCGAGGCCGATGGCTTCCTGTTCGGCTTCCCGACACGCTTCGGCATGATGGCGGCGCAGATGAAGGCCTTCTTTGACTCCACCGGCGGCCTCTGGTAGGCTCAGTCCCTCGCCGGCAAGCCCGCGGGCGTCTTCTTCGCCACAGGCACCCAGGGCGGCGGCCAGGAGACCACGGCTCTCACGGCCGTGACACAGCTGACGCACCACGGCATGCTGTTCGTGCCCGTCGGATACACGCACGGCGCCGGCATGTTCGGCATGGACGAGGTCAAGGGTGGCAGCCCATACGGAGCTGGCACCTTCGCTGGCGCCGATGGCAGCAGGGTACCTAGCGACGCCGAACTCGCCTTGGCGGCGGACCAGGGGAAGTACTTTGCCGGCATCGCCAAGAAGCTCAAGGCCGTCTGAAGTTGCATATTGTGTATGGATGATTTCCACTTGCACGTCGTGTCAACTGGATCAAAATTTGTTTATTTACCAATTACTACAATATATACTGGTTTCTATTATAATTTCTTTAAGCTATTTCTATACCATGTTTGGAAAGAATAATGCGTTCAAGTTGGCAACACCCATGCTCAAAAAATGGTTTCTCCGGCCGGTGCTGGTTTAGATGACAGCGTGCATTTTGACCCTTTACGTCTGTTTGGGTCCGGCCGAACAGACGGCTGTGTCTACTTTTTCGTTTGCGTCGGTCCTTGCACAGAACGATGAAACGATTTTTTCCCCCTTATTTATAAAATATAAAAAACACCGGTTTAAATTTAACTTAGTTAAACATTAAACACGGCCGGTCAATCACATAACAAAGTCCACTTAAACATTAATAAAACTTAAAATGGACATTAAAAAAACTTGCGCCCTAGGGCGCTGCCTTAGGCGTCATCATTCTCCCTCGGGCCGGTAAGTTGATGTACGCCGGCGTTGGCCTAGCCCAGTGTAAAGCGCTCTCCCACGCCGCCAGCGCCGCCTCCTCCACCATCTGCCCCGCCGGCTGCACTGCTGTGCGGCAGGCATGCTTCTCCTCCTCCCGTGCCTAGCGGGAACGACGCTCCTCCTCCTCGCGCTCGGCCTGCATCTGGCGCTCGCCATCGGTGCGCTCCACCGCCAGTTGGACCTGTCGGCAGTGCTCCAGATAGGCAGCCTCCTGCTCCGACGTCGCACCCAGCACGACAGGCGACGCGTTGACCCACTCGCGGAGGTAGCCGGTCCACGCGTACCTCTCTAGCTTGGGCTCTGTGGGCGGCGGCTCGGCCTCCTGGCACTAGCTTTCCTCCCGCGTGTGCTGCAGTGCCACCTCCTGTGCGGCCTGGTAAGCGGCCTCCTCCTCCTTTGGCGCGACCTCTGGGGGCGGCGACACGAAGCCGAGGTTTAACTGCACGCCGTCGCATCGGGCCACATCGTGCTCTGTGGCAAACCAGACCTCCCAGTTGGGCCCCACAAGCCACCATGGCGTGCCTAGGGGGCAGGGCGCCCCCTGGCTGATGGGCCCACTAGGGCTCTTTTCTTGTAAATCTTTCTTCCAATATTTTTTGTATATTCCAAAATAAATCTCCGTAAAATTTTATGTTAATTTGAGCTTCGGAGAATTGTTATCTCTACTACAACATTTTTAGGTCAGACTTCCATTTGCCAGTAATCTCCCTCTTTTAATGTATCTTTCATTTTAAGAGAGAAAAGACATTATAATTGCATCAATACATGGAATATAACTTCAAAACAAGTTAAATAACAGTAGGAAATCATGATGTAAAATAGAGTATTAGCCAATCTTGCAAAAACAAGGCAGATTCGATCGTTCGGCCTGGTTCAATAGGATAAAATTTGTTTCAAAAGGAAAAAAGCTAAGCAACGAACCCCGATAGCTCGGTGCTCGGAGTAGTAGGCAATATCGTCCCTTTTGGTCCGGAAGGTCTAGCCCTTGGTCGTATAGCGCAGGGTTTGTATCTCGTCGATGTCCCTCCCCTTGTAGAAACCTCGGATGACCGAGGTCTCGTCGCAGGAGACAAACTTGCACAATGAGGAATATTGGACTTGAAGGGGCCGAGCTCCATGGTAGAGCATGACATGTACCACATCGATAAGAGTAACACCCTAGTCGATGCAGAACTTCACCTGCTCTTGTAAGGCCTCCAGTTCCTCCTCGTCCCCCTGAGCGATAGTTTGGGTGTTCCAAGAGTGCAACCTCTCCAAGATCACGACCGATAAAGCGGGGACCCCTTCTCGGTTACCCAATGGAACATCGGCCATGTAGAACCATTCCTCACGCCACAACTTGACTATCTCAATGAACTTCCCGAGCAGCCATCTCGCCCTTAGGATCTTGCTAATCATGCCCGCCCCACACTCTGTGAGTTGGCCCCCATTGGCATGCACCTTGATGCAAAATCATCTGAGCTAGAGCCCGAAATGAGGCTCAATGCAGAGGAAGGCCTCGCAGAAGGTAATGGGGGAGGCAATGTGGAGGATGGAGTTGGGGGCGGGGTAATGGAATTGGATGTCATAGAAATAAAGGAGACCTTGAAGGAATGGTTGGATGGAAAATCCACTACTACAGGATGGTCCAAATGCGACAGTACAATCAGTGACCCTTTGACCAAAGTGTGTGTGATGCATTAATCACAAAAGTTGTCGTAATAAAACCGTCCCAAATAATACAAACTGTTGGCGATGGCGGCGTCATCAAACACGATTTAGATTAGAGTTGCGTGTGCGGTATGTGGCATACATTTGATCCATACAAACTGCTTGCGATGAGCAAGAACAACAAAAATGGTTAGTCATATCAAGGTGTGTGCGATAGACAACATACATTTCAGTCGGATGAACTATTTGCGATTACCCAACACAACAGAGACGGTCAACCAAATGAAGGTGTGTGCGACATAGGGCATACAATTCACTCATATGATCTGTTTGTGATGATACAAAACAACAGAAACGGTTCATCAACAATATGTGTGAGATACGAGGCAAACAGGTCGGAAATCAGAAGTGTGTGGGAAGACCAACAACAACGCAGACGATTCCTGCTAATAGGACATGTGTGTTGTGGGCAAATGCTTTCTGGTACACAATTGTCAGCGATTGATGAAATCATCACCGACAGGTTCCCTAGTTTAGTCTGTGTGCGATGTGATTTGCGCTGTCTACACAAGAACAACATATATAACCAAAATTGAACATATGATCATCTACTTCTTGTGATGCTGCCACCACTACTTTGTGGCTCGACATCGCCTGGGGTAGGACGAAGGCACTTCATCATGTCAACGATCTGCATGTACATCTCATAGCTTGTGTACGCGTACTTGATGTGTTTTTCATCCCGTCTATGCTCCCAGGCACTATGCCAAGCGATCTTGTCCTTCTTGCACTCAACCTTCATTGTAGTAAGGGTCGATGATGGACGAGGAGAGGTCAACCAGGGAGTTCTGCTCATTCTTCGAGCTTCCCCAGACCCTGTAGTGGACGCGGATGTCGACAAGCTTCTGGCAGGCCAAACCCGAAAGCTCGAGCGCTTTTAGATCATTGATGATGTTCATCATAGAGAAAACTATCGTCGAGGCTGTTGATAAACCTGGCGAAACGCTCGCAAGGCCTTGTGGCCAGGCAGTAGTGGTAGACGAGGACGTGATGGCACGCACACACTGGGCGATGGCAACCTTCTGGTCATGCCCGACACGACCGCCGGTGAACTCGAGGTCAAAGCCGACCAGTTGATACTTGTCCTCAGTAGTCAAGTGCTTCATAGTGTGGATGGAGCTCTCATCGAGACCGGCTCATTCGTATACACCACTGAGAGGTCATTCCCCCTCATGTGGGTGTCCACTATGCGAGGCATGGTGAACTACCACTCGTCGTCGTCGTCAGCTGTTGGGAGTGTCATTGGAGCTGCTAGATACTTTCTCTGTATGTGTCGTTGTGGGTGTGCTTATTGTGTCATGGGGCGCGAGAGACTAAGGTAAATAGCTGCGGGAATAAATGGGGGTCGGTCGGCCTGGATTCCTGGCACATCCGCGCGGCAGTTTTTGCAGCAGGTAACTGCATCCTGGCGCACGTAACTGCATCGTGGCTCTGCGCAACCGCATGCATATGGCACCCTGAACGTACGTGATCATGCGCCAGCCCTAAACGCTGGTAGCGCGCGTGGAGGGATGCGAGCAGAGTGTGCCACGCCTGATTCAACCGCGAGGAACCACACACAAAGATCAGTTGAACACGCAGGGAATGGCCGTCTACAAGTCGGTCGGCGGTTACGAGCCAACGGCTTGATGTGGAACTATATACGCCGGGTTCCACATCACACAAGTGGGCAGACAATCGTTTGCGACGCTTCGTAGAGAGCGGCCGTGTGCTAGGTAAGTAAATTGCAAACATTTTTTTTAAACCGTATGTGTATGTGTCATTTCGTCCTCCTCTCGCATGTCTTGTCACCGCGCTGTCGCAGAAGGCTTTGAGCGCAAGCTTGAGCACCGCACATGCGTTGTTTTGGCAAAACATTGGCTTGAAGAGGCGCCAATGAATCGCCGGTGAGACCATTCCCGCGCAAGCGCGCCGGTTCCCGTTCAACCGCGCAAGCTTCCCGCCCGACCTGACGAAACCCCCCAAAATCCCAATGCTAACCGACCTGCTATATAAACCCTCACGGCCGGCGAGTCCGCATTTAATTTCCCCTTCCTCCCCATAGCTTATCTCGTCTGCTTCTTCCTGGTCCGTCATCATCGCTCGGCCACTCCGCCGTCACCAGAGGACAGCTCCAGCTGGGAGGCTACATTGTGGCGGCAGTGTAGTCCCTGGCGTCGTGTACTGCGTGTGGTGTTCCTGTTGGGTGTGTGCACAACAGCCACCACACGCTCCGTCGCCGCTTCCTGTGGGCAGCTGTTGCTGGCCGCCGTTGCCGCCACCCCACCGCCGGCCGCCAGGGCCATCGCCCGCTCCGCCACCATGGCCTGAAGGCGGGAGGTGGCCGTTGTGGCCTTCACCCCATCGTCGGCTGCCATGGCCATCACCTGCTCCGCCACTGCAGCCCAAAGGCGGGAGGTGGCCGCCGTGGCCGCTACCTCACTGTCGGCCATCGTGGCTGCCACCCCATCATTGACCGCCGAGGTCATCACCCGCTCCGCCACTGCGGCCTGAAGGCGGGAGGTGGAGGCCAGCATGTGCGTCAACGACCTTGTGCGCTACATCAAGTTCCTACGAGAGCAGGAGGAGCGCCTGGTCGAGCACGCAAAGAGTCTTACCGCCACTGTGGCCGCAGCACACGTCGCCACAGATGCCTGAAATTCGGAGACCTACGAGGAGTCCCACTGCTTTGAGAAGGATCGTTAGGAGCAGCAGAGGGCATTCGAGATGGCCGTCGCTAAAGGTGCAGCAGCGGTAGGCGCCGGATTCCTCTTCCTCAGCTCATCGGTAGGCTCCTCCTCTGCCTCTTATTGAGTGCGCTCAGCAGAGGAGAGGCCGCTGAAAGTAGTACGAAGCCCTTCCGTAGTAGTATTTACGGCTATTTTTTTCAGTTCATATGACTATAGATATGGTTGAACTATACTATGTACTTAAAATTAGCTAGTATATATAGTTGAACTAGCTATTTCAGTACGTGATTGGCAACAATTGGGGAAAAGTTTGTTAGATTCAACTGTCGAGTTGAATTGTTTGTATAAAGGACGACTGCTTAATCTATGAATGAAATGAATGCTTACTGAATTTCATTTGGAAAAATAAAACAATACTAGAGATTTTAACTACCAAATTTGACAAATGGCAGTGTTTTTTTTTCAAGGATCACAAATGGCAGTGTAAACAGGTTGACAAATGGTAATGTTAGTAGATTGACATATGAATTTTTTTCAATTTGACAAATGGCAATATACCCAATATGACAGATGCAAATCTTACAAAATTGTTGGTACGTGGTTGCACATGGGTCATCATGCGAAATAATTTGTGATGAAGAGATGCACAAAACCTGCGCGGCACATTTTCCCTTGGCTTAGCGGCGAAGGAACCTAACTCTCGCTTTGCATATGGGTGTTCAATCTGAAACGTTTGTGATCAGTGTTTTATTCAGATAGAAACATTGATGCTTTTTATTATTATTTTACTTGATAAGTCTTTACATTTCGATAAAAAATGCTAAGTTGATCAAAACCATAGATTTCATTCAGTCACACTATGATTTTACATCTATATGATCGAGATACAATATTAAACAACAAAACTAATTGCAGCAGTGCTGGTAGTGTGTATCTCCGGCGTTGTCATCCTATAGGACGCCATTGTTCAAGTCTTCAAGCTAGCCTAGAATATTCTGCACTTGCAAATCCAAGAGTCGTTCGTCGCGCGATCGACGGGCGCGGGGCGGGGGGATGGCGACTCGCGGTGTTGCGAGGTAGCGGTCGACTGCGGCGTCCCATGACGTTGAGGGGGGGCACGGAGGGTATACCTGGCGCGCGCACGGGCACGTGCACGGGCGCGGCGGGTCCAGTCAAGCGCACGGGGACTGGTGTTGTGGTGGGTGCTGGGGCGCGCTCGAGGACAAGCGGGTGCGCTGCTGTTGGCTCGTACACTAGCTCGCACGGGTCCGCGGGGATCTCGCTGACACTCGCAGCTTCCAGCGCTGCGATGGTGCTCAAAGACTAGCCCATCAATGCCACGTGGATGGTCGCTGGCGCGGGCGCGGGGATGGAAGCTGGCATGGGCGCGGGGGCAGCATCCGTCGCGGCTAGCTCCTTCACGACCATGTCCATGAGGCCCCATCCCTCCTTATTTTCTATCTCCTCCGGCTCGGAGTTGACTTCACCAAACCAAAAGACTAGTGGCAGATGATCCTTGTGCGCCAATGACGTAGGTGGAGGTATGGGAGATAGGATTCGGGCAACAGGGGAATGTGAGGCGAAGAGTAAGGCCGCCTATATTAAACGGTGGCTTGAACACCATTAATGGAGAGGTTAGGAGCAAGGCGGGCGACGATGGAGGTTAAAGGGTTCGCTTCCCGTGAGCCTGCGCAGTGTGCTCCTCACACGCTACCTGGTGAGACTGCGCACCGGAGGACTGCTCGCACGCCTCCGAGTCAACCTGCGCTATGGACTTTCGCTCGCACGCCTCCCGTCAACTCAAGAAGCCATCCTCAAGGCAACTCCCAGCCAATAAAAGTGTGACGCGTGGTGTCACATGACTGGTTACCGAACGCCCATGATTTAAATTTTACAAATGTTTGAGATGATAACGTGGCAGCTATTTGTTTCAAAATGCATGTATTGGATGTTAATTCATGTGCCTTCTCTCAAATTGGTCATGAAAAATACCACATCCTATTGGTGCCATTTCATGATACTATGCTAAGTTCCATGCATTTCAGACGAGTTTTGGATTTGTAGAAATTTAAAAACCAAGTTCCTCAATGTTTGCAGCCGAGCCACGAGGCCTAGGTGTTTGAAATTCATTCGCATTTCTTGCATGGGACATAAACATGCACACAAGGACACATATATGATCTTTAACCCATTTTATGCACCGGAGCATGTGCATCTAGTTAAAATTTGAATTATGCACATAAAATGCCTAGAAAACTCACTTAATGTATAAAATTGTTCGAAAAAACCCTGCATAATTTCAAATTTTAACAAGACACTCGTATTGCTCAATGTTGCATGTAGAAAAAAAATTCAAGGAGAGAAGAGGCAACGAAGATCGTTTCGTGTACAAAGATGACACATTCCCTACTAGAACCACAAGGCTTCTTGTGAGAAGCTCATGTTTGTGAGATGCTCATACCAAACTTGTCCCAAATGGAACAAAAAATTTACCACAACAAGATGGTGTCATTTCATGATACCGTGCCAAGTTTCTTGATTTTCGGACGAGTTTTGGATTAACTAGAATTTCAAAACCAAGTTTCTCAATGTTTGCGGCCGAGCCACGAAGCCGGGGTATTTGAAATTCACTCCTACTTCTTGCATGGGACCTAACCATGTACCCAAGGACACATATATATTTTTAAACCCTTTTTGCTACACTGGAGCATGTGCGTGTAGTTCAAATTTGAATTATGCACATAAAATGCCTAGAAAATTCAGTTAATGTATAAAAATGTCCAAAGAAACCTCGAATAATTCCAAATTTTTAGCATGACACTCCTATTGGTCTACTAGTTGACCCGTTGTGCCAAATGGCGCAGAGACCCGCTAAAGTCATGTTGTCGATGAAAATAGTTTCATTTTGCAGGGACACATTTGATATTGGTAGTAGAAAGCCCTTATGTTAGGTCATGCTATATTAAAAATATGTTTATCACGCTGAGAAATCTCGGTTGAAAAAAAATCATATTTGTATAACATGCATAGACCAACTAAGGAAGCATTTGTTTAGTAGAAAATATGGTTATCACTATGAGAAATCTGAGTTTGAAAAAAAATCATATTTGTATAATATGTATAGAGCAGTTAAGGATGTACTTTTTTAACAGTGTTTGCACTAAACTTTTATTTTTCATGTGCACAAGAGAAAAAACCTCACTGTGTTGTGCATATGGAGACATAGGTATTTGAAAGGCCCATATGCTACCTAGCCCGGTCCAAGAACAATTCTTTGTGTTGCTCGTCCGAAGTAGAATATGAAGCGGCAGCGCCTGCATCCATCATGCCTGCTCTGTTTATCCCCTGTTTATCCCCTTTCTTTTCCTCGGTCCCTCCTTTGAGTGAGAGAAGCGTACTCAAGTGGCGAGACTTCTCCTTTCCTATCATTTCGGATTTCTCTGCATGCATGGTAATAACATAAATGGCCCATTACACCAAATAGCGCAATGTACATTTCAAAAACAGAAGTGCTTTGAAAATTAAATAAGTTTTAGCACGAAGGAACAGTCCAGACTTGAAACAACAGATGCAACCACTTTACCAATTCAAACTCTCAACCATTTATAATTGTGATGTCAAATGGCACAAGGTGTCGATTTAGACCTTAATTGAAATGTGTTTCATTTGTTCTTTACGAAGTGTTAGATACAATTTCACTGCACATAAGAATTTTCAAGCTCGATTAAAAAGGTATTTTCAAGCATACAAACCACAACTACACAACGCGAATGTAAATATATATGACCGAGTCATACTTCCTAATAGAAAAGCAAGGAACGGACTGGTACTAAGTAGGCTGTTTTAGAGAGATTGTGGTAAATTACAGTTCATTATTACATGCAAAATGTTTTTGCTTCGGAGCAGAACACTGATCTATCTTTGTCTTCATATCCTTTTCTTCTCAGAGGTGTAGTGTGCTGCCTTGATCCTATTCATGGCTCTTAGCCTACAATTTTTGAACAATCTAAATTAGTTATTCATTCAATGGGAAATCTGAAGTGGGGATTATTTTGCCAATATCGTTAGCAAGTTTATGACGGAAAATAAAGCGATGTAACATCCAAAAGCGAAGGTAAGAATGAAGTACATAGTATTGTAGCTGGGAAAGTAGGAACATGAGCCGCTACATATTTTAGGAAAATGGTCGAGGTTCCCTGATCCTAGTAACATGAGCTGCGATTATTTTGTCAGGGGCTCATGGCTATATATAATTTTCACAAGCAACATCCGCTTCGATCACAAAGCTATATAATCTATATAATGGACAAAAATGGAGCTTTCGATAACCTGCATACCAATTTTTCCTACCATAGTGTGATGAGGCTTTGAAACTGTACATACCAGGATTTTCATGGGACCATTCAGGACATTGAAAAAAGATACAAAAACTGCATTCAGCTCCTCCGTCTAAGGCTACCTCAATAATAAACCAATACTTCATAATAGAACAATCTGAAAATCATATACGAGAACAATGCAAATTAATCTTGCAGCACCTGCTAAAACTGTAAAAGCAACTGTGCTCTTCTTCTGCGCAATATTATATCCCAACTCTATACCTACGTCAAGCAATGAAGAAATGGTTATACCTGTAGATCCACCGATGGAGCAGCATCAGGCTAGCGAACATATCTTTGACCATCCAAGGTGAAGAATGCACAACTGTCAGACAACAACACTGGCCCTATCACACCATAACTATGCATTCTACATATACTTCTTCAATAGCAGTTGGTGTAGTCCATTGATTCTGCCACAACAATCAAACCCATAAAGTAGAGTCCCTTGCTCGGAATATCCTACTTCTTTTAGCTCCTCATAGCTTGCATTTGATTAGCCCACTGAAAAGGAAAATGATCGTTAAAAAGGAGAAAGTTAAGAAAGGTGCTCCTAACAGAAGTATAAAAGAAACAAATTAGACACCAACACATTGTCTTTTCTATTTGACACCCATTGTCTTTTTTATTAGACACTAACACATTGTCTTTTCTATTAGCCACTAACAGAAGTATAAATGAACTCATGAGCAGCGCTTACAACAGTATTCAGAACAAAAAAACTAACACTTCCATAATGGAACAAGAATATACAACTTCAGAGAGGAAAGGACATGTGTAACACATCAAACTAACCTATACATTTTGTTTTTGTGTCTACATATACAAAAGAAAACATTCAAATAATGATCTGCAAGACATAAACATTAAGCTGAAAGGTTCATCATTATAACTATATTTTGGGCTAGTAACCTACTAATATATCAGTTCTACCAGCGGCAAGTCTGGATATGTGCAAGCAATACTGTACTCCCTACAAAATGCATGTTCCCCGAACTGGAAGTATACATCTTGTTGCATTGGTCAGTATGGCACCATAGTGATGCCTGAACTCTCGCACTGAAAAGTTTTAGTCTATACCTAATTGCAATAGGCAAGAAATTATTTTTACCAAAAAATGTAAACACAGAGATTTGGTTTATTTTAGACATGATCCGATAGGAATGAAGGATCAGGAATTCAGGATTGTGACAATAGTTTTAGAACACACTTTAGTATAACCAATAAAAAGCTTACTAAAAGCAGCCATATCTAAAGCTTACTAAAAGCAGCCATATCTTCACTTCTTAAAAGAATGCCTTTTTTCAACCTCTCTGTTTTCTAAAGGATACTTCCTCTCAACAAAATACATGAAAAAAATGTGCACAGAATCTTACCCATATGCCTGGCAACTATAAATTCTGTACCAGAGTACACACCATAAGCCCACAGTTAACATAGCCAAAAAACAAGAAAAATGTGAGCCAAATTGTAATAAGGATAATGAGATAGGGAGAACTTGAGATGAGAAGATGGCACCTGTACAGGTAGGATGGAGGGAGTCAAAAGACAGTATCATCACATCTCCTTTCAATTTTTAGCCTACGAAATGCTACACATAAAACATGAACTAAGAAGAATGAACATGCTACTTCTAGATCCATGGACGTGCAAGCACCATTGAGTAAAATCGCACAAAAGAAATTAAAAAAATACATAGGAGGAGCAAGAGGAGGAGGGGCATGAGGAGAGCAGAGCATGGGATTGGAAAAAGGAGCTGACGTGCAACCAGAAGGGAAGAGACGAGAACGCATCACCTTGCGGGACGCGTCGTCAGCAAGGAAGAGAGGAAGAGAATGTGCTGCATCTCTGCTTCTTCGACCCACCGCCGGCATCCTGGATATCCCCTGGTCATCCACCCCACGACGGCGCCGCCCTACTCTCCCACGGCGAGTGCTAGGGCCATGGCTGGGCAGAGCCACCTCCCTCATCGGAGGAGGCTGGTGATGTTCGGAAGCACCGCCGCCATAGCAGGGGCAAGTTGTGCGGAGATGCCGGTTAATTAGGCAGGCGAAAACGAGAACGAAACTGCAGTCGACCAGAGGGATCCATGTACACTTACGTACAAGGAAGTGATGGTCCCGGCGGACTCGCCGGCGACGAGCCTGATGTCGAGATCGAACCGCCCGAAGAGGTACCGGTCCTTGGACTCCAGCCTGGACCCCGTCTCCCGGTCCAGCGCCAGCTCCACCACCCGGCCGTCGTCGAAGTCCCGGTGCAGGCTCCGACCAGCCTTCAGGGCGGCCACCGCCCGCGTCACCGCTGACACGGCCACGACCACGGCCAGGAGCTGCCAGAGGGAGCCGCACATCATCTCTCTCTGAATTTTTTGAAATGGGGTGGCGATCGACGGCGAGATGTCGCGAGAAAGTGAGAGGAGTGGGAGCGACGGGGCCTCAACTCAAGGGACACGATAATGATGAACTCGAGTGCCATGGCCCGCTGG
Source organism: Triticum aestivum (assembly GCF_018294505.1). NCBI lineage: Eukaryota > Viridiplantae > Streptophyta > Magnoliopsida > Poales > Poaceae > Triticum > Triticum aestivum. The sequence continues at coordinate 400,095,115 of NC_057798.1, read as the reverse complement.
AAGAAGCAGAAGCCCTCTCTCTGCTCCTTCCCTGCCGGCCTCCCCATTGCCGTCCTCTTCGGCCTCCTCCTTTCCCTTATCGTCGGCATCCTCCCCTCCCCTACAGCTCCACCTCCATTGTGAAGACCCCGCCGTCCCTGCTCCCCCACGACGATGGCCCAAGCCCCGATCCGGAACCATGACGGCAGGGAATAGGAGAGGAGGAGGCGACCAGAGAGATAGGGCCCGCGGTGTGGGTCAGGGAGAGGAGCGGCTGCGAGCGAGGAGCAAGGAGGCCGCTGTGCGATTTTTCTTCTCGTGCGCTCGTGAATCTAGGGTTGGTCTCTCTCTCCTCCTCTGATGAGACACAACGCTAACCCGCTAACTGACATACATGTGGGCCAACAGCCAACAAGGGCCACCCATCATTAGCGTGGACGAGTAGCGGTGAATGTGCACACATCCTGCCGGAACGCACGTCGCGCGCGGCGGACGGGATTGGAGGACCAAGAGTCAGCCAGGCCCTCACTCTCCATACGCGAGACGAGACCGCTCTCCCACTCCTGATACGTCAGAAGGGACGCGACCGAACCCAGACGAGACATGCAACACGCACACATAAAGGTCACAAGAGGACGCTGACGCGTGGGACCAAAAACAGCCAGGCCCACTCGCAGCCGCACCAGAATT
>NC_057798.1:400077718-400094069 GCF_018294505.1 Triticum aestivum | reverse complement strand
CAAGCCAAGGCATCGGTGAACAGTGTCGTGCCTTGCCCCTCATTTCTGTCCGTCGGATCAAGAATCGATGGTCAGATGAACATGAACAGGGCACTGCTACAGGGTTCTTCGACAGTTTGGTGCTACAGTATAATCTGCTACAGAGTTTTCCCACAGTTCGTCACTATAGTACCAGCTACAGTCATGCTCTACAGTGTATGATCTTGTCTGCCTATTTTCAATCCAACGGCCAAGTCGGCAAGGCACGACACTGTTTGCCGGTGCCTTGGCTCTGTCAAGGCACTAGATCTCAGTCCAGCTACAGTCATGCTCTACAGTGTATGATCTCAGTCCCGCGCGCACACGTAGCGGCAGGAGAGGCTGACCGCGCACCCCAAAAACGGGCACCCAGCCAATCGAAAATCGCGTGAGCCGATCGGTCATTTCCCATGCACGTTTCACCGCTCGGTCTAAACGGCGACGCACGTTTTCGAGCTAGATCCAACGGCCAGCAGAGAAGAAAAGACCACATTGACCACAATCGGACGACGAGCGAAGGTTGAAATCGGGGAGCTCCCTGGGAGCGAGTTGCCCAACCTCTGTATTGTTTTAAATGTTGCCTCTAGAAAAAAATTGAAGGCGAGAAGAGACAATGAATATCGTTTCGTGCACAAAGGCGATACCTTCCCTACCGAAACCATGAGGCTTCTTGTGAGAAGCTCCGGTTTGTGAGAAGTTTATACCAAAACCTATCCCAAATGGGACAAAAAAATTATCACATCATATTGTTGCCATTCCATGATAGCATGCCAAGTTTCATAAAGTTTTGGATTTGTATGAATTTTAAAACCAAGTATCTCAATGTTTACAGGCGAGCCACAAAGCCGAGGTGTTTGAAATTCATTCGTATTTCTTGCTTGGGACCTAAGCATGTACCCAAGTACCCATATATCATTTTCAACCCTTTTGCTGCATTGGAGCATGTGCCTGTAGTTCAAATTTGAATTATGCATATAAAATGGCCAGAAGTTTCAGTTAATGTATAAAAATGTCCAAATGAACCGTAATAATTTTCAAATTTTAAAATTACACTCCTATTGGTCTATGTTGCCTCTAGAAAAAATTAAAGGCGAGAAGAGATAATGAATATCGTTTCGTCCACAAAGGTGACATGTTCCTTATCGGAACCATGAGGCTTTTTATGAGAAGCTCTAGTTTGTGAGAAGCTTATACCAAAACCTATCCCATATGGGAAAAAAATATTACCAGAACATGTTGGTGCCATTCCATGATAGCATGCCAAGTTTCATGAATTTTAGACGAGTTTTGGATTTACTAGAATTTCAAAACCAAGTATCTCAACGTTTGCGGTCGAGCCACAATGCCGAGGTGTTTGAAATTCATTCTCATTTCTTGCATGGGACCTAAGCATGCATCCGTGGACACATATATGATTTTACAACCCATTTTGGTGCACCGGAGCACATGCATGTAGCTGAAATTTGAACTATGCACCTTAAATGCCTAGAAAACTTGGTTAATGTATAAAATGTCCAAACGAACCCTGAATAATTTCTAATTTTTTGACGACACTCCTATTGTTGCATGTTCACTGCAGATAAATGTTCTAGCAATTCAAACACCGCCCTTTGCCGCTGTGTCCCCATTCTATATTTCAATTCAAGACGAAAAATCAAGTACATCACACACCATTTATTATCACCAACCATATGAGATGCAATATAAAATATCTTTGAGCACTGTCATAGTACATGGCTTACACGAGAAGTTTCATCGGCTACAATCCACAGCCGACGCGTCAAGTACACTAGCTTCCCAAATATCATTTCACTATTCAAGCATCGTCGGTCAAAGACAGGGACGTGGACCCACGTCACGAGGGCAAGTTCGGCGGCCCACTCCGACGAGAGCGCGGCCGCAGCCTCCATGAGCATGCTAACAACCTGCACGAGCACAGCTGCAATCTGCGACCAGGCGTCTGAGGCTGCCGAAACGGCCGCTGTTGCAGCTCAGATGGTGGCCGCAACATCTGCGACGGGGATAGAAAATGGCGAGAGCGGCACAACAGTTGTCCATTCCACCGCCGCCACCTTAGCCATGATGGAGGCCGCCCACGCCAACTCCTAGTTGTCACTTCACAAATTGCACGAAGCTTCTCCGACAACGGTCGGCAATCCACAACTGAAGAGTTGGCAACGCCGAGAGCGTTCAAGCGGCCGCTCGTTTGTTTGCCGCATACCTTGCCGCGATGGAGATCGTCCAAGCCCAGACTGTGGCGGCCTTTTCCAAAGAGATGGTGAACGCGGATGGCGAGATGCTTGCCGAGTACGGTGTGATGGATGCCATGGAACCCCTTCCCCAGGAGATCGTCAAACGCGAGCTGGACATGGAGGAGGTGGCAGAGATCGACGAGCGCCATTCGGAGTAGTACTCTCTGTTTGGAGCACTGATCTTTTGTTAGAGTAATATTTAGGTCACCTAGCTCTGTTTAATTGCTGAACTTGCTCGATTAAGAAGTGTGGGTGTGCTATAGGCTCTTTTGTGTATCCAAATTATGCAATGACGTGGATGACCACTGTAACCAGGGAAATTTGGACCAAAATTTGCACGTTCATACTCATCACACACGGGGTAAGCTATATGAATGTGATGTTCACATATCGTACACAATGCTGAACTGTGTCTGATGACACTTTGCGTGCCAGTTTTTCGCTGCACCGAGGCAAAATTGTCGACTTCCGCGGAAATATGTACCCCCTCTCCTCCTGACCAAAAGCCACATTTCCCCTGTTCATGCCTTCCTTTCCAAGTTTGAACCTTCACTGCTTGCTTGTAGCACCGCCTCCTCGTCGACAACGCTCCTTCCTACTGCTCGGCCTCATTGATCTAGTCAGGTAATCCACACCCGACCCCCATCTTCTTCCTCCTTCTACATCACAATGCCCCGACTACCAACGTGACACCTTTCACCCAAATCACCAACCCATCCTCCAAATAAGCGCCACCCTAGGCCATGGTACTCGCAGTATAGCCAGGAGGTCAAGGAGCATTTGGTAGCAGAGAAGCAAATCGCGGCCGCACGCGCGGATGAGGTCACGATGGCTGCCATGCGCGTCAACCCCCAGATCTTGGAGGAGCACCTCACCGTTGAGGCCCTCACACGCGAACGCCGCCACACGGTTGCCTGCTTTAAATGATAGTTCATGGCGTTTTCTCGAGGCCACCGCTGGTGCCTTTGACAAAGGCTACGAGGTGTTTTCTCAGTGTGCTCGTGCTTACCTCAGCTCCAGAGTCAGTAGGTTCGTGCCCAGAGCGGCTCAGGCGACTCACCACTACGAGAAGGGCACCCACGATGTGAAGGCCTCGCCCTCTTCCAAGCCTAAGGAGCCCATCGTCATTCATATCTCGAACAATGCGGAGTAGCTTGTCTTTTTAGCTCACTATAAGGACCTATATTCAGATAGCCAGCTATGCCGGTTAAGCATGCTTGGTTTACCTGTTGCATGTGCTGCTCCTACCTTTCCTTTACAAATTTTAGTGAATTGTCCTATGTACTATTACTATGCAATCTGATCCTCTAGTATATATATTCTATTTATTGTGCAATGTGGTGCTCAGCTAACTGTTTGGTTAATTTGTTGTCATGTTCAGTTATATGCTTGGTTCAATTATGTAACGTGATGCTCAATTCTTGTGGGTGCAATTTTTTATCCTCTTGCATTTGAGAAATAAATCAAATTTGGCTGTACAAAATACACGAGAAACAAATACAATTGATAAATTTCCAAGTTTTTAAGCATACTAGGTTTGATTAACTCTCTTATCTTCTAATATGTTCTATTGTGAAATGTGGTGCTCAGTAAACTGTTTGGTTCATTTGTTGTGGTTTTTACTTAACTATTTGGTTCAATTCTGCAATGTGGTGTTCAATTGTTGTGGGTACAATTATGTATTGTTATGCATACAAGAAATAAATCAAATTTAGATGTACTAAAGACATGATAAACAACTATGTTTCCTAGATCTTAAGCATGCTTGGTTTGGATAAATGGCTTTTTCATGTGGCTCGAATTAATCTGCTGAATGTGCAATATGTCTATTTTTCATCAATATATTTTACTGATAGTATGCCAATCCTCACTTAACCTGATCAATAATGACCTTATATATGTTTGCAAGGAAACAATGGGAGGCACTGAGCTTTACCATCGAGGTGCACATGCATGGTCCTTTGTCTAATAGCACATTATTGTGCAACTGCAGGAACCATTCTAATATTTAGGTTTTTAACAATTTGGTCTTGCAAATGTAGGTCCTACTGTCAGAGGTGTTGACCCACTGTTCGACCCATTTTGTATATGGGGAAATGAGATGTCCATGAATATTAGTCAAGTCAAGAAACTCGGAAAGATTGTTAGGATAAAGAAACTAGCAATGAAAAACAACAAGATCTTTGTTTGCACAATGAAAAAGACATCAGTGAACTACAAGATGGTACTAAGTCTTATACCTTTTTTTAATTCCTTTGCGCCATTTAAAAATTTAGAGAAGATTTTTTTAATAAAAGGAGGATATACCCCCGGCATCTACATCTGGGCGACGCATGCAGCCATTTTATTAATTATTCACAAAGATTTTAATTAGGGGAGAATTTCACTTCCCCGGCCTCTGCACCAACTAGGGATGCACACGGCCTTTTAAGTATGAGTACTAGGATTTTTATTCTCGGTTACGCACCGAGCCTAGTCCTCAATGATAAATGCATGAGTACCATGAAAACATGGTCCTCAAGAATAAATAGGAACCTAAATTCACCCCCGTGAGGATTTGAACCCAGGTGTTGTGTTTGTACATCCACTCCCCCCAACCAGTTGAGCTAGGCTCTCTCCCCAAATTTAGAGGAGATATTTATGCATATGTTTGTTTTTAGGCCTTTCCAAAGAAGTTCACTAATGATTACCTTTCAAACCAGCTGTATGGTCAACAAGCGAGGAAGGTGTTCATACAACACCCACAATACAATATTGAAGTCTTCCTCAAAAGGACAAAGTATGGGCGGCCGATCATTCACAGGCATTGGCCTAAAGTTGCAAGGACCTTCAACATTATCGAAGGATAAATATTCGCCTTCGGTTTCAGCTGTTTTCCAGATGAGATTAATTTGTCTATCTACCATCTATGATGCTAATTTCCAAAAGTTTTAGATGTTGCATGTGAAACTTGGTAGCTAGCTATATGCCTATATGGTGTAACTGAGTGGTGAATCTATATGATGTTGTACTCTGATGTATTTCAATTATGAAATCCTAGTTCCATAGTATGAAAATGAAATATATTTTGTGTTTAATCTGAAATGCCAACTTGATTACTAAATGCATTAGACCAATTAGCGTGCCCATTGGGTTTTATATTGCAAACGGTTATTGAGACAACACCGTGGGCGATAACCTCAGATAACCCACACAGTTTCGAGGAAGTAAATGTGTTGGATGAATGAACAATCACACATGACTTTGTCTGGACAATAATTTGCGTTAGGTGACATGTCTCCATTGTATCTACTTTTCCTAACGCTTTTTGCTCTTGTTTTGGACTCTAATTTGTATGATTTGAATGAAACTAACTCGGACTGACGCTGTTCTTAGCAAAACTACCATGGTGTTGTTTTTATGCAGAAGTAGAAGTTCTCGGAATTGGACGAAACGAAACTTTTTGGAGAATTATTTTGGAATAGATGAAGATTTATGGAACCAAGACCCACCAGAGGGGGGGGGGGCAGCTGCCCACAAGGCACTAGGGCGCGCCACCCCCCTGGCATGCCCTGGTGGGTAGTGGGGCCCATGAGGCTCTGCTGACCCTAATTCCATAAATCCTATTGTTGGAGAAAAAATAGGAGAGGAAGTTTCATCACATTTCATGATAGGGAGCCGCCGCCACGTCCTGTTCTTCATTGGGAGGCCAGATCTGGAACCCGTTTGTGGCTCCGAAGAGGGGAATCTTCGGGCTTCGTCATCACCAACCCTCCTTCATCACCAATTCCATGATGCGCCCCACCGGGAGTGAGTAATTCATTCGTAGGCTTGCTAGACGGTGAGGGGTTGGATGGGATTCATCATGTAATCGAGTTAGTTTTGTTAGGGCTTGATCCCCAGTATCCATTATGTTTTGAGATTGATGTTGCTATAACTTTGCTATGCTTAATGCTTGTCACTAGGGCCCGATGCCATGATTTTAGATCTGAACCGTCTATGTTTTCATCATTATATCTATGTTCGTGATCCAATCTTGCAAGTCATATGCACCTATTACGTGTAATGATCCATAAACCCCAAGGTGACAGTAATTGGGATACTTTCCAGTGATGACCATAGTTTGAGGAGTTCATGTATTCACTATGTGTTAATGCTTTATTCTTGTTCTCTATTAAAAGGAGGCCTTAATATCCCTTAGTCTCCTTATGGACCCCTCTACCACGGGAGGGTAGGACAAAAGATGTCATGCAAGTTCTTTTCATAAGCACGTATGACTATTTACGGAATACATGCCTACATTATATTGATGAACTGCGGCTAGTTCTATGTCGACCTAGGTTATGACTGTTATATGATGAATATCATCCAATGTAATCACCGATCCAATGCATACGAGTTTTTCACATATTTTTCTTGCTAAGTCACTACTACTCTTGCTACGGTTACAACTTTTACAAAACTATTACTGCTGTTAGCATTACCAGTGTTATTGTTACTAACAAACTATCATATTACCGTGCTACTGATCACTCTGCTGCGAATATTTAATCTCCAGGTATGGTTGAATTGACAACTGAAATGCTACTTACTAATATTCTTTGGCTCCCCTTGTGTCGAATCTATAAATTTGGGTTGAATACTCTACCCTCGAAAACTGTTGTGATCCCCTATACTTGTGGGTTATCATTAGTCCACCTTGCAGAAATATTTTCCACATAAAAATTGTGTGTGATGGACAACCTATGTCACACAATTTCTTCTAGGCACCGTGCGTGATGCATTCAATAACACAAATGATAAAATTATTAATATCGTCTGCAATGGCAACGCTATCACAGACAATGTGATGAGGGAAATCGTGTGTGATGTACGTGTGTATGGAAACATTTGTTTAAGATTCACTGTGTGTGATGTACATATGAACAGAAATGTTTGTCTGGGATTCACTATATGGGATGTACATATGAACGGAAATGATTGGGCCTGTATAATTATATGCGATGGCTCGCCCGAGCGCACACGAGCTCTTTTTGCCCCGCGTGTGTGGCCGGAGGACCTATCACCGACGGTTTCTGGGTCGTGTGGGAAGGACCCCCTATCACACACACAGGCAAGGCAACGGTTTAAAATGCAGTCGTAGAAAGGGATTAAAAACTATTTGTACAACAGGTTGCTGCACTAGTGATCCCAGACCTCGGATGAGATGTGGGATGAGAAGAGGACGTGTGTCACGCCCAATATGCGACTCCATCGGAGAGGAACTCGAAGGTCCCACCAAGGATAGAAGTGCATATTGAACACGCTTTACAAGGTGGATATCTTTACATCGTACCATTACATAATAGATGGGGATACATACAAAAGGCATACACTGCGACATGAATACAACAACATCATACATAAGAGCAACATCTGCCTAGGGATGGAACACAAACAGAAACTGAAACGACATCCACCCTGCTAGCCCAGGTTGCCGACCAGGAACCTATCTCTCAATCAAAGAAAGCAGAAGAAGAACTCCAACACAAGTAACATCGCTCTCACGTCATGATCATCGCATTACCTGCACCTGCACCTGTTGTTGTAGTAATCTGTGAGCCACGAGGACTCAACAATCCCATTACCATGGGTATCAAGACTAGCAAAGCTTAATGGGAATGGAATGGATAAGTGGTGAGGTTGCAACAAGCAACTAAGCAATGTATGGTGGCTAACTTATGAGTACAAGAATGATATGAGAAGCTACACAAATGGTCGCAAACTAGTAATGATCAATAAGTGATCCTGAACTACTTACTTTCAAACATAACCCCACCATGTTCTCTTCTCGAACTCACCCGAAAAGAGACCATCACGATTACACACGTGGTTGGGGTATTTTAATTCAAATCTGGTGTCAAGTTTTCTACAACCGGACATTAAAAATTCCCATCTGCCACATAACCGTGGGCACGACTCTCGAAAGTTTAAACCCTGCAGGGGTGTCCCAACTTAGCCCATGACAAGCTCACGATCTGCGAAGACAATCCTCCATCACGGGACATCCGATTAGACTCGGGATCCCGGTGCACAAGACATTTCGACAATGGTAAAACAAATCCAGCAAGACCTCCCGGTGTGCTGACACCCTGATAGTAGACGCGCGTATCTTGTCTCACGCCACGACTGGACGAACACTACGTACGACAACCGAAAACCCCTGGTGAAGGGGTGACACTGCAAGTGGCTCTGTTTGGGACTAACACCATCAACACTGCCCCCTGTATTATGTATCGGGTAGCGCTAACTCCCTATGCGTCAAATTTAATATCAAGTTTAGTTATTATGTTGGGAAAATGGTAAAACCAATGTTGGGCCTTGCTGGAAGAGTTTTATTCAAAGCGAACTGTCAAGAGGGGCCCATAAGCCCTCATCGTGTTAGGGACGCAAAATCAAGGAACATAACACCAGTATAACGGAAACTAGGTCGGCAAGAGTGGAACAAAACACCAGGCATAAGGCCGAGCCTTCCACCCTTTACCAAGTAAATATGTGCATTAATTAAATAAGAGATATTGTGATATCCGAAGATATGCATGAAATCCATGTCCCAACATGGAACAACCTGCAACTAGCAACGCTATAAGAGGGGCTGAGCAAAGCAGTAACATAGCCAAACAATGATTTGCTAGGATGGTGAAAAAGGTTAGAGGCTGTTTCATGGCAATTTGGGAGGCTTGATAAACAAGTGGTAGGAAGCGCGACATAGCGATAGCATCGAGACAACCAGCATAGCAATGATAGTAGTTAGATCCAAGGTAATAGTCATCTTGCCTGAAGACCCGCTAGGAAGAAGATTGAGTCCATGAAGAAGAAAAACGGGCGTACGCGAGCCAAGCGTAGTCGAATGAATCCTCACGATCGCAACGAAACAGGAACTATCGAGAAGAAGCACATCCGAAAAGAAGCAAACAACATGATAAACACACAACACATAAACAAGGCATGATGCACAACCAAGTATGATGCATAACAAGGCTATATGATGCTACTCATGGCAAGAGATTATGCACACAAGAACATCACATCAAAGCAAGTTTAAATGAGGCCGGGAACAACATATAACAATTTCGGTAAGTCCTCATATGCAAATTTCGAAATTATTCCAGATCTGAATATCACATTATCTTGAAGTTGTTAAATAGCAAGTTAAAATGCACCATGATGATCTACACGTTTTTCTAGTCAAGTTACATATGAAGTTCATTTAATTCGCAGCTACGGCCTAGAAGATATGAGCAAAACAAGTTAAACATGACATTGATGCAAAATGAATACAAACATCAAGCTCACATGCTCAAAACATGGATGCAACAACATAATATGAAAGTACATGCAATTCTAAGCAAGTATCATATAGAGCATGCTCAAAACGGAGCAACGGTGCCACACATACACCCCAAACAAGTTATAATAACAATCTGCCCAAAACAGCAACTAGGCACTTTACAATCATCAAAACAACATGCTACAGGAATCATATGAGCACAAACTTGATATGCACTCAAAGTATAGACAACATGCTTCAAATATCGTTAAGGTTCAGGTTCATAGGCATCAGTATTAATCCAAGATGATCAATGCAAAAAGCAAGTTAATAACACAAATTATGACACTAAAAAACATGTCATAAGCATGAGCAGAGTTAATATGATGACATGTTGGAGGCAAGAAATAAGGATGCTACAGCAAGTATAAATAACAATCAAGGGCATGGCATAAGCATGAGCAGAGTTAATATGATGACATGTTGGAGGCAAGAAATAAGGATGCTACAGCAAGTATAAATAACAATCAAGGGCATGGCCTAAAAGTACACATAACAAAGAGCAAATAACATCATGGCATCATATGTATATGGCTCATGGATTAGTGGGAACCAACAAGACAAGATTGAATGTTGAAACAGTTTCAGCAAGTGTAAAACAACAATATTATCATAACAAGTTTGCAAGCCTGAAACAGTGGTCATATGAAGTCCAAAATTATCAAACTTGGCATGTGGAAAAATTAATCATAGCATACTTTAATTCAAATAATTGGAGCATATCCAAAAGAGGCATAGATTAACTAATATCAAGCTCAAACATGGCATCATGAAGTTAACAAAAAACTAGAATATCATTTAGGCAAGTTCATAGCAACTAAAAAATACGTTACAGGACTTATATGAGGCATAAAAAGGCATGGCATGATAGAAAATAACATGGAAATCAAAACATGTCAACTAAGCATCTCCAGATTATGCATGGATTAGATGGTAGCATCAAGCAAACATAGCAACATGATATAACCGATTCAGACTTAACAGGACATTAACAGCAAGTAGCCCACTTCACAAGCTTGATGCACTCACTATAGGGCATATCAAAATACATGGATTGCACAACATTAAAGATGGCATGATTATACTTCTAAAATATGTTGACATGATGCTCAAAATAAAATCATACAAAAAGATATAAAAACGACAAAATGACAAGTTATAATGGTTTCCAGCATTTAACATCAGGAAGCACTTTTACAACAGATATTAACATGTCAAGATGCATCCTAACATGAATGCAATAGCAACCAGCATGAAGAGCACTCTGAGGTGAACATTTTCATATCAATATCATCACCATAGGATAAACAGGGACAAAGTTATATCACTAAAAAGATGCATACATGATGTTAACATGCAGCAGATTCCAGCAGTTTATATCACCTAGCAGTTTTGTGATGAAGATTAAGGCATCAAGATGAGAAGTAAAGTGAATGAAAATTACTCCATCGTATAGAACATCCAGAGATAAACATTTTGACATATTATGCACAGAAAACGGAGAAGTATGCATAAAGTTAGAGCCACTCAAAGATGCACACATAATGTTCAAAAACTCGGACTTAGCAGGATTTCACCTCGCGGGAAAAACGGGATCCCGTGGTACGGGGACGGAGCGGTGCAAGACGGCTTGGCCATTTGGATCGGGGGTCGAGGCAGATCTGGGATGGGGCAGTCCAGATCGGGCGCACGCCGACGGTGAGGTCGGGCCGGTTTGTCCGGTCGCCAGCGAACGACGGAGGCGGCGGGGTAGACGGATCCGGGGCTCCCTCGGCCGGATCCTGCTGGATCCGTGTCGAGGAGGACCGGAGGCGGAGGGGCGGCGAGCTCGGGTGGAGAGCTGCGGTCGACGGCGGGCGGCGCGATGCGGGCGGCGGGGCTGGAGGCCGGCGCGGGGAAGAAGGGCGGCGCGCGCGGGATTGCTGTGGCTTGCGGCTGCGGGGTCGGAGGCCGGCGGGGCTCGCCGGAGGAGCCGAGGCGGCGGAGCGGAGGTGAGGCAAGGTGACGACATGGAGCCGAGGCAAGCGGCAGTGGCGGTGCGGGCCTGGCAACGACGGAGTTCGGGCCCCGATGGGCTTCGAGGTCTCCCCGCGGGCCTAGGCGGGCTGACAGCGGTGGAGGCCCTGGAGGGGACACGTGGTGGCGGTGGATTGGTGCAGGGGCGATGGTGCGGCCGTTTCCAGCGCAGGCGGACACGTCCGGCGGTGCGGTGGAGCTTTGATCTTGGGTTTGCCCGAAAATGGAGGTTGTCGTGGAATAGTCACGGCAGATGTCCTAGCGAAAGGACTTAGTCGTGGAGCCATCGTAACTAGGTTATCTTAAAGGGGTCAAACAGGACAAAGGATACAGGAGTTTATACTGGTTCGGCCCCTTGTGGAGAAGGTAAAGGCCTAATCCAGTTTGAGGTGGTATTGCTTATGTCTCGATTACCAGGGAGCGAATCCGCTTGACCTAGCTTTCGATCTGTTGTTTCCTGTCCTGAACCACCGCCGGGTCGTCCCTTTATATACATAGGTTGATGCCCAGCGGCTCTCGGAGTCCCGACCGGCTCATATACAACGTTTCCGGCTCGATGACTATATATACGCGCCTTACAATACAAATCTTACATAAGGCGGTTTATTTCTACGGGCCTTAAGTCGCCCTTGGGCCTTGGGCCCTTATCTTGAACTGCCATCTTCAATATCCTCGTGGGCTTCATATGATGAATTGCCATAGGTATAACCCGTCCCCTCCTAGGTGGGTCATACTTAATAGTTATATCCCCAACATTAGGCCCCAGGTTGATTTGAACTGGTTCATGTCATTCTTCAACACTAAGAAAAATTCTCCCTTCCTTATTTGTGCGAGAAAATCATAACCCGCCATGATGTCATCTCCTGGAATTGCGATAACCCGCCATGACGTCACCTGTCACTAATTCGCACAATATCCAATATATCTCAACGGATCTTTATCTTAATAACTGTCCCGAGAATCGAGGCGCCTGAGTAGCTGGATAACCATGTTTGGTCTCCACATTTTTTGCGCCCACTTATTAGCCTTCTCCTTATAAATAGTCATGAACAACCTCTTCTCATTCTCCCCTCTTTCCTTCATCTTCCTCCTCTCACGTCTCTCTGTCACTCGAGCTCCGCCGCCGCCGCGAAGCACACCGTCTGTCAGATATCGGGTTCCGGCAAAACCCTTAAGGTTCGAACTTCGGGGTGCGCGCGAAGATCTTCCCCCTACCGATCCACGTCCCAGCGCCTCGCTATGAATCTAAGCTACACGATGAACACAAGGGATGCAAGGTTTATACTGGTTCGGGCCACCATTGTGGTGAAATACCCTAATCCAGTGTGTGGTGTGGTGGATTGCCTCTGGGGCTGATGATGAACAGTACAGAGGAAGAACAGCCTCGCGAGGGGTGTTCTTGTGGTGGTGTGCTTGGAGAGGAGTTGCTCCGTCTCTGTTGGCTCTAGGTGAGATCTCGATGCCTTCTACTGTCGTGGCTAACTCTATATATAGAGGCCCTGGTCCTCTTCCAAATATTCAGTGGGAAGGGAGCCAACAATGCTCATTTTGAAGGGGAACATCCAGTACAAGTTATCCTGACTAAAGTTGGTCTTCGAGTGCCAAAGGCACTAGCGATGACGCCATCTTGGGCTCCACGGTGACCTCCGTCCTACCGCTCTGCTGGTCTTGGTCTCGTTGCACCGAAATGGTAACCTTCGCTTGATGCCTCGGTACTCTGCACCTGCGCTGGTCCCCTTTGCACCAAAGAGGAAACAAAGACAGTACGCAGGCCGGCGCCCGCCTAGCGCCCGCCTGGTCTCGATCGTCATGGCTTGCATCACGAGCACCTCGCGAGGTACCCCTGCCTTGATCTCTCCGCCTCCTCGCGAGCCTGCCTGGTGAGGCCGTTCCTGAAGAAGCTTTGCGTCGTCTGCCCCGCGAGGCTTGGCCCCTCGTGAGGGTCTTGAGCTTGAGTTGATGAAGATGGGCCGTACTGGGCCACCCCTTAAGCCACACCGCAGGCCGCAGGCAGGAAAGTCTGGGGACCCCCGTTCCCAGAATGCCGATAGTAGCCCCCATGTGACGCCCCCGATTCAATCGAACACTAATCATGCACACAAATGTGTACGATCAAGATCAGGGACTCACGGGAAGATATCACAACACAACTCTAATGCATAAATAAGTCATACAAGCATCATAATACAAGCCAGGGGCCTTGAGGGCTCGAATACAAGTGCTCGATCATAGACGAGTCAGCGGAAGCAACAATATCTGGGTACAGACATAAGTTAAACAAGTTTGCCTTAAGAAGGCTAGCACAAACTGGGATACAGATCGAAAGAGGCGCAGGCCTCCTGCCTGGGATCCTCCTAAACTACTCCTGGTCGTCGTCAACGGGCTGCACGTAGTAGTAGGCACCTCCGGTGTAGTAGGGGTCATCGTCGACGGTGGCGTCTGGCTCCAGGGCTCCAGCATCTGGTTGCGGCAACCAGGTAGAAGGGAAAGGGGAAAAGAGGGAGAAAAGCAACCGTGAGTACTCATCCAAAGTACTCGCAAGCAAGGAGCTACACTACATATGCATGGGTATATGTGTAAAGGGCCATATCGGTGGACTGAACTGCAGAATGCCAGAATAAGAGGGGGATAGCTAATCCTGTCGAAGACTACGCTTCTGGCAGCCTCCGTCTTGCAGCATGTAGAAGAGAGTAGATTGAAGTTCCCCAAGTAGCATCTCCAAGTAGCATCTCCAAGTAGCATCTCCAGTAGCATCGCATAGCATAATCCTACCCGGCGATCCTCTCCTCGTCGCCCTGTAGAAAAGCGATCACCGGATTGTCTGTGGAACTTGGAAGGGTGTGTTTTATTAAGTATTCGGTTCTAGTTGTCATAAGGTCAAGGTACAACTCCAAGTCGTCCTGTTACCGAAGATCACGGCTATTCGAATAGATTAACTTCCCTGCAGGGGTGCACCACATAGCCCAACACGCTCGATCCCATTTGGCCGGACACACTTTCCTGGGTCATGCCCGGCCTCGGAAGATCAACACGTCGCAGCCCCACCTAGGCAAAACAGAGAGGCCAGCACGCCGGTCTAAACCTAAGCGCACAGGGGTCTGGGCCCATCGCCCATAGCACACCTGCACGTTGCGAGGGCGGCCGGAAGCAGAACTAGCCCCCTTAATACAAGAGCAGGCTTACGTTCCAATCCGGCGCGCGTCGCTCCGTCGCTGACGTCTGAAGTGCTTCGGCTGATACCACGACGCCGGGATACCCATAACTACTCCCGCGTAGATGGTTAGTGCGTATAGGCTCGTAGCCGACTCAGATCAAATACCAAGATCTCGTTAAGCGTGTTAAGTATCCGCGAACGCCGAACAGGGCCAGGCCGACCTGTCTCCTAGGTGGTCTCAACCTGCCCTGCCGCTCCGCCACAAAGTAACAGTCGGGGACCGTCGGGAACCCAGGCCCACCTCTACCGGGATGGAGCCACCTGCCCCTTCAGCCCCCAACTCCGAACAGTATCACCAGTAATGTAACAGTGTAAAGTATATAGTATATGCCCGTGATCACCTCCCGAAGTGATCACAGCCCAGTAGTATAGCATGGCAGACGGACAAGAGTGTAGGGTCACTGATGGA
The DNA here is from genome assembly GCF_018294505.1 of Triticum aestivum. Lineage (NCBI taxonomy): Eukaryota > Viridiplantae > Streptophyta > Magnoliopsida > Poales > Poaceae > Triticum > Triticum aestivum. The sequence continues at coordinate 400,078,812 of NC_057798.1, read as the reverse complement.
ACACTAGCATCCTATACTAAGCATTTAGGATTGCGGGTAAGGTATCAATGACTGTAGCAGCAATGACAGGCTATGCATCAAAATAGGATTAACGGAAAGCAGTAACATGCTACACTACTCTAATGCAAGCAGTATAGAGAAGAGTAGGCAATATCTGGTGATCAAGGGGGGGGCTTGCCTGGTTGCTCTGGCAAGAGAGAGAGGGGTCGTCGGTGATGTAGTCGACCACAGGGGCATCAGCATCGTCACGGGGTCTACCGGAGAGAAGAGGGAGGAGAAACAGTAAATACATAGCAATCAAGTGCATAACAGGACAACAAGCAGAGCTAGACGTGTTCTAACGCGGTAGTAGGTGATACCAACGAAGGGGGAAAGCATCCGGGAAAGTATTCCCGGTGTTTCGTGTTTTCGGACAGATGAACCGGAGGGGGAAAGTTGCGTGTTTGATATGTTAGGGGTGTGTGGTGGACGAACGGGCTGCGTATCCAGAATCGTCTCGTCGTTCTGAGCAACTTTCATGTTGAAAATATTTTAATCCGAGTTACGGATTAAAAGATATGATTTTTTAAAGATTTTATTAATTTCTGGAATTTAATCAATTAATTATTTAATTCAAAAAATGGAATTATGACGTCAGCATGATGCCATGCTGACGTCAGCAGTCAACAGGGTTGACTGGTCAACCTGACGGTGGGTCCCGCATGTCATTGACTGATAACTAACTAACTAAATTAATTAATCTAATTAGTAGATTAGTCAGGTTAATTAAATGATTAATTAGTCTAATCAGGATTAATTAAGTTAATTAATTCTTTAATTAATTTATTAATATTTTAATTATTTTAATTATTTTTTTATTTTTTTATTTTTTTAAATCTTTTTTTTTAATTCTTGTTCTAGGGCGTGGGCCCCGTTTGTCATGGGCCCAGAGGGCCTAGCGGGTGCTGGGTACGGGGTGCGGGCGTAGCCCGGCAGGGCGACGGGGGTTATCGGGCGCGGGCGCCCGTCGGGGCTGACCCAACGGAGCGTAGTTCGCTCGGGCGTGGGGGGGCGAGGCTGTGACCCGGCGAGGCGCCGGCGGCCAGGGTCAGCAG
>NC_057798.1:400069408-400076737 GCF_018294505.1 Triticum aestivum | reverse complement strand
TTTTTTTTGTTTTGCTTTCTCCTTTTGTATTTTCATAATTTTCTTTTCTGTTTCTTTTAATAATTAATTTATTTTAGTTTTTGTAAAATTTAATTTCAACACCTAAATTAGTATTTAGGAATACAACACTGCCACATTAATTTGGACAGCTAAATAAAATAGTTTAATATTTTATAATTGAAAAAGGTATTAAATTAAATGTTTTGTTGCTGCTTTAATTACCTTAGTGCATCTAAACACTTTGCAAAAATGTGGTTTCTGTATCAATATTATTTATGATTTATTTTCTACAACTTGAACATTTTAGTTTTAAAGTTTGAAAACTTTTGTTGTTTGCCTATATTTTAAATTTGAATTTGAATCATTTTGAACTAACGCGAGTTTATCAACAGTAACCGAGGTGACGTGGCATCATTAGTAAAGGTTTACTGTAGCTTAATTATCCGGGCGTCACAATTCTCCTCCACTACAAGAAATCTCGTCCCGAGATTTTAAGAGGTGGAGTAAGGGGAAAGATCTAGTTACGAAATTCTAACGAGTCTTCTCGGTCTTGGTTGCTCTTCTCTAAGAGGCCGGTCCAATATATTGATGTCTTCATTTCTCTGCTTTAGGTCATCATGATGAAGTCGGCGTCCTTTCTTCAGGAACTCCATCGTACTTACGAAAGAATAAAGAGTGGGCATTCCGGGAGAACAGACCTCGGCAAGGTCGACTATCTGGTCGATAACATCGGGGAGGGTGGCGGATAGCAACTCTCGAATTGAAACTTAAGAAAATATCGTGAGCAAAGTAAGAAGGTGCAAAATAGAAGTTTCAAGCGCATGGGCAATCGTTTGTTGCCTGAAACAAAGTGTGAAAGGGGTTCAGAGCAATGGGAATAAGTATTGCGTCTGATAGCAGCACTGGTGATCTCTCGGAAGGTGGCTCATAAAATACTTACGAGGCCACGCGCGAGGAACAACCTTGGCAACAGGGGGTTTACCGAAGAGTCAGGTTTTGATCCTGTGGATTGTGGGTTATGGGCCTACCATGTGGGTTAAAGTAAGAAGGGCGTGGACATCTTGTACGGTCATGATAGCAAGACATGTCAGAGGGTAGGCTATCAGTTATGTTGGCAACAATGTCGGTACCAAGGGCGAGGGATGAAGAGAACTATTTTCCTGCTCGTCGAACGAGGCGGGCCAAGAGGCAAAGTTCTCATCCATCGGCGGTTACTGAAATGTCATCAACAATAGACACAGGGTCTCACTGTCAGAGTTGTACACCGAGGTGTTTACCTACGCAGTGAATTATTACTGCTTAGATTATATAGATCACAAGAAAGGTTAAACCAAACAACGGAAAGGAAATATGGTTATCAAATTACACAAAACAAAGACAAGGAAAATGTGTTTAATCACATATTTCAAGGGTATATCCTTCCCAAGGACAAGCAGAGCATGATATCCATGACAGGATATAATGTAGAAAACTCTTTAGGTAGGGGAGAGAATTTTCATGACACTACCCATACAACGGTGTTTGGGTAATTGAGCAGGAAACTTTTAGCCTTGGGTTCCAAATGTTCTTGTTGTAAATCGGAGTATCGCAAACAAGCTTTTGAGATAGCATTGACATAGTCATCAGGTGAAGATCAGACTTTGGATACTCGAAGGATCCATCAGGAAAAGCTTGTAGAATAAGTCTTACAATTTCCTCATGGAAGAATGGATAGCATTGCTAAAAGGAAAATTATAACAATAGGTCCTCCGGTCAGGTGTGCTAGGCATGACATCACCTTATCGGGTCATCAAAGGGCCAACAACATAACTCTTGGAAAGTTGTCCCAACCATCATATCTGACCGAGATTCAGATCCGATTGGTGTAATGATACCTCAGACTCAGGATGTCCGAGAATAAAAGGCGCAACACAAATAGACGAAATGACATTTCAGGATTCTCAGGAAATGAACTACGGGAGCGGGTTCTTGAAGCAACAATCCATCCTTAAACCAAGGAGGGGATGAGAAGGTGGCTGATGGGCTCAGCGACAACTCATCGAGAATTCCAAACGGATGGCTTTCCACAATAAGGTGAACAAGAAGATGACACTTGTCAATTCAAATGATATAATGTTGTATGCCCGAGGAAAGACATACACAATTAAACATTGGTTGAAGGGTGCGCCCGAAGCACGGGTTGGGTTGCACGACCAATGTTAGAATGGTGATTCAATTAGCGAAGGACTTAGAATGAACTATCGCCCATTCACTTCAAAGCAATAGGGTTGTTAGAAGTTTTGAATTCACACGTCATAGCTCCATTGTCGGTATTCCGGTTGAAAACAATACGGGGACCAAGGAATGAACGAAGATGGCAAGTAGTATTATGATATCAAGAATTATTAAGAGGTGGTGAAATTCTCACCACATTCTTAACAAAAAGAGATGGTAATACTTCCGAGGTAAGGAAGATCAACTGCTGGGTAGCAGTGATCTCAAGGTTTACACAAAACACGAACAAGTTGTGTTGAACGAAAGGCAATAAAGTGGTCGATGAGAACAGGAATCATTGAGGGGCAAGGATGGTATTACCCATCATGAATTCAATTGAATTCCTGGAAGAGCTCATAAGGTTGATGATGATCACGACACAATTGTCGAGAGATTTCATGCAGATGTAGTCAATCAGCGACGACATCAAGTCAAAGGAATGATGAAGCAAGAGGTTATTGGAACCACAATTACGACACAAACTCGAACTCAAGCTTGTTGTTTAAGGTGAAAGGGTATGACGAGGAAAATCGACGTAAGGTTAGTTCATCGTCGAAAATTGTGCTCCGAGAAGAAGGACCGGGTAGCACAGTTAAAATCATCACGACAATGATATAGCCAAACAGGCTAGGAATGGCGTGATCGGATACAAACTCGTATTTATAGAAGCTTACTGAAGAGTTGTTGAACCGTAGTGCGGACTCGGTTCAGTTATCGGTGTCTTTGAGTGTATAATAACTCAGAGCCCGTGAAAAATTGGAATTAGTTGGAAGGTAGCACTTGATGAAGAACTCATAAGAAGTTATGCAGTCCCATGATAATCTCGAGATACCAGGGGGGTAATACTCGACACAAGATCAAAGTAAAGGTTGGACTGGCGTATTGATCCATAGGAGACAATTGTTTTAAATTGTCCAAGAAATGAGATCAAAGAAGAACAATCATGGTCGGAACCACGGTTGCAAGGGATCAATTCACAGATACCATATGTTAGTTATCAAGGAAATAGTTATTGTTACAAGAAGCTTCCATGATAGGATATACATCGCGTCCATGGGCATGAACACAAAGTTCAAGGTCGACTCCCACTTCTCCAATGCATAACCTTTCATTCACTTCTCACTTTCGATGAAGTTATAGCGTTGAAATTTTATCTGGCAAAATACCAGAAGAGTACGGCTCGTGAAAACTTTCGAGTTCACACATATTAAGGAAGGCATAGGTTCAACCCATCAGGGCATCTTAGAATCCTATACCAGAATCTTTTAGAAGTAATTAACTCAAGCTCGGAGGCAGAGCATGGTTGAGAAAGCAGACGATACAATTTACCAAAGGCATTATGTATCCAAGGGAAGGCTCACAAGGTTATTGAATATGAAGGACAATGTCGGATAAAATCCATTAAAGGATCTGTCGGTCCATAACAGAGCTGATGTGAGCATCGGCACACAATCAGAGGAAGTAACAATGCAAGGGCATTGGATTATAGAAACAACTGACTAATCCAGAGCTCAAATGCAAAGGAATTATGATTTCCAATTTAAGGGAACAGAATCAATGCTCTGATTAGGGATGGATAAGTTGAATAGCCTTAGGGTACAATCAACGACAATTGGATTGGTCGAGAACCAATTCCAGTTAAAAGAATGGAAGCTCAGCCGGAAAAGTAATTTATAAGGATCAATGATGATTGCGTGTATTCGCAGCATATTGAGTCAACAGACTCAAAATGATAATGACAAGGAATGTCAATAAGATTTCTATACTTATGGGATTAATCATAATGAAAGCAAACAAGAAATTCCAGAGCAATAGGTTGCTGAGGATTTTCGGAATATCGGGTGGTATTTCGAAGACTTTTGTGTAACACATGAACAACTGGGGGATGAGCGGATACTCGATAAGTGCGAGAATTAACCGTAGGGGTATTCAAGTGACAAAGAACAGCAAGGCAGTAAGCTCAAGGGATTATCGAAACAACGACGAGTTTTTCAGGGTATCTTGTAATAACAAGACCACTGGGGATGAATGTAAGGATAACAAATGCAAGTAGTTATCCATAAGGGTTTGCGGTGAAAGGTGAATTGCAAACGCGATGAACACAAGTTCTCGGGTTAACAGTGGAGAGTATCTTCAGGGTCTTCTGGTGCAGCAGACGATCATTAGTAATAAGGGGCTCTCCGGGTGAAAGTGATAACGAGATCCTAATGTTAGATTTAATAAACTTCATTTAACCCGAATAGAGGAGAGATCAGAGTCCCAGAGTAAAGGTCGAGGAGTAAAAGATCCTACTACCACCCGATGGCGACACGGGCCCGTAAGGCACACAGCCAAGTTAGTAAAAGTTTTTGCAATGTCTAGACTCGACTTCGGCCAAGGAGTGTGGAAGGGGGGATTCCTACAGGCAGTCGGCTCTGATACCAACTTGTGACGCCCCCGATTCAATCGTACACTAATCATGCACGCAAATGTGTACGATCAAGATCAGGGACTCACGGGAAGATATCACAACACAACTCTAATGCATAAATAAGTCATACAAGCATCATAATACAAGCCAGGGGCCTCGAGGGCTCGAATACAAGTGCTCGATCATAGACGAGTCAGCGGAAGCAACAATATCTGGGTACAGACATAAGTTAAACAAGTTTGCCTTAAGAAGGCTAGCACAAACTGGGATACAGATCGAAAGAGGCGCAGGCCTCCTGCCTGGGATCCTCCTAAACTACTCCTGGTCGTCGTCAACGGGCTGCACGTAGTAGTAGGCACCTCCGGTGTAGTAGGGGTCATCGTCGACGGTGGCGTCTGGCTCCAGGGCTCCAGCATCTGGTTGCGGCAACCAGGTAGAAGGGAAAGGGGAAAAGAGGGAGAAAAGCAACCGTGAGTACTCATCCAAAGTACTCGCAAGCAAGGAGCTACACTACATATGCATGGGTATATGTGTAAAGGGCCATATCGGTGGACTGAACTGCAGAATGCCAGAATAAGAGGGGGATAGCTAATCCTGTCGAAGACTACGCTTCTGGCAGCCTCCGTCTTGCAGCATGTAGAAGAGAGTAGATTGAAGTTCCCCAAGTAGCATCTCCAAGTAGCATCTCCAGTAGCATCGCATAGCATAATCCTACCCGGCGATCCTCTCCTCGTCGCCCTGTAGAAAAGCGATCACCGGGTTGTCTGTGGAACTTGGAAGGGTGTGTTTTATTAAGTATTCGGTTCTAGTTGTCATAAGGTCAAGGTACAACTCCAAGTCATCCTGTTACCGAAGATCACGGCTATTCGAATAGATTAACTTCCCTGCAGGGGTGCACCACATAGCCCAACACGCTCGATCCCATTTGGCCGGACACACTTTCCTGGGTCATGCCCGGCCTCAGAAGATCAACACGTCGCAGCCCCACCTAGGCAAAACAGAGAGGCCAGCACGCCGGTCTAAACCTAAGCGCACAGGGGTCTGGGCCCATCGCCCATAGCACACCTGCACGTTGCGAGGGCGGCCGGAAGCAGAACTAGCCCCCTTAATACAAGAGCAGGCTTACGTTCCAATCCGGCGCGCGCCGCTCCGTCGCTGACGTCTGAAGTGCTTCGGCTGATACCACGACGCCGGGATACCCATAACTACTCCCGCGTAGATGGTTAGTGCGTATAGGCTCGTAGCCAACTCAGATCAAATACCAAGATCTCGTTAAGCGTGTTAAGTATCCGCGAACGCCGAACAGGGCCAGGCCCACCTGTCTCCTAGGTGGTCTCAACCTGCCCTGCCGCTCCGCCACAAAGTAACAGTCGGGGACCGTCGGGAACCCAGGCCCACCTCTACCGGGATGGAGCCACCTGCCCCTTCAGCCCCCAACTCCGAACAGTATCACCAGTAATGTAACAGTGTAAAGTATATAGTATATGCCCGTGATCACCTCCCGAAGTGATCACAGCCCAGTAGTATAGCATGGCAGACGGACAAGAGTGTAGGGTCACTGATGGAACACTAGCATCCTATACTAAGCATTTAGGATTGCGGGTAAGGTATCAATGACTGTAGCAGCAATGACAGGCTATGCATCAGAATAGGATTAACGGAAAGCAGTAACATGCTACACTACTCTAATGCAAGCAGTATAGAGAAGAGTAGGCGATATCTGGTGATCAAGGGGGGGGGGCTTGCCTGGTTGCTCTGGCAAGAGAGAGAGGGGTCGTCGGTGATGTAGTCGACCACAGGGGCATCAGCATCGTCACGGGGTCTACCGGAGAGAAGAGGGGGGAGAAACAGTAAATACATAGCAATCAAGTGCATAACAGGACAACAAGCAGAGCTAGACGTGTTCTAACGCGGTAGTAGGTGATACCGATGAAGGGGGAAAGCATCCGGGAAAGTATTCCCGGTGTTTCGTGTTTTCGGACAGATGAACCGGAGGGGGAAAGTTGCGTGTTTGATATGTTAGGGGTGTGTGGTGGACGAACGGGCTGCGTAACCGGAATCGTCTCGTCGTTCTGAGCAACTTTCATGTTGAAAATATTTTAATCCGAGTTACGGATTAAAAGATATGATTTTTTAAAGATTTTATTAATTTCTGGAATTTAATGAATTAATTATTTAATTCAAAAAATGGAATTATGACGTCAGCATGATGCCATGCTGACGTCAGCAGTCAACAGGGTTGACTGGTCAACCTGACGGTGGGCCCCGCATGTCATTGACTGATAACTAACTAACTAAATTAATTAATCTAATTAGTAGATTAGTCAGGTTAATTAAATGATTAATTAGTCTAATCAGGATTAATTAAGTTAATTAATTCTTTAATTAATTTATTAATATTTTAATTATTTTAATTATTTATTTATTTTTTTATTTTTTTAAATCTTTTTTTTAATTCTTGTTCTAGGGCGTGGGCCCCGTTTGTCATGGGCCCAGAGGGCCTAGCGGGTGCTGGGTACGGGGTGCGGGCGTAGCCCGGCAGGGCGACGGGGGTTATCGGGCGCGGGCGCCCGTCGGGGCTGACCCAACGGAGAGTAGTTCGCTCGGGCGTGGGAGGGGGCGAGGCTGTGACCCGGCGAGGCGCCGGCGGCCAGGGTCAGCAGGCC
>NC_057798.1:399971008-400068364 GCF_018294505.1 Triticum aestivum | reverse complement strand
TTTTTTTTGTTTTGCTTTCTCCTTTTGTATTTTCATAATTTTCTTTTCTGTTTCTTTTAATAATTAATTTATTTTAGTTTTTGTAAAATTTAATTTCAACACCTAAATTAGTATTTAGGAATACAACACTGCCACATTAATTTGGACAGCTAAATAAAATAGTTTAATATTTTATAATTGAAAAAGGTATTAAATTAAATGTTTTGTTGCTGCTTTAATTACCTTAGTGCATCTAAACACTTTGCAAAAATGTGGTTTCTGTATCAATATTATTTATGATTTATTTTCTACAACTTGAACATTTTAGTTTTAAAGTTTGAAAACTTTTGTTGTTTGCCTATATTTTAAATTTGAATTTGAATCATTTTGAACTAACGCGAGTTTATCAACAGTAACCGAGGTGACGTGGCATCATTAGTAAAGGTTTACTGTAGCTTAATTATCCGGGCGTCACACCCCAGGCCCAAGGCGCGCTCGGACTTGGCTTAGCAGCGAAGCGAAAGGGCAAGTGCGGGACGCCGCGGGCCCCAACAGCCTGCAGCCTTGGTCGCAGCATGGCGGTTGATTGGACGTGGGCGTCTCCGCTTTCCCACGCTGCCTCGGCAACTGCCCGATTTGACGAGTCCCTGCTGCATGCAAAAAGAGTCATGATTACCTGCGATCGAGGAGGCCAACGGTTGGCCTTCCTTGGGTTATAAATGTGGGAGGGCGTAGGCCCCTGCTGCACATCTCCCTTCCCCCGCTTTCTTCTTCTTCCCCCCTGCTCCAGTCGCCCGCGGTGCTCATGGCGCCGACAAAGAGGTTCTCGGTCGCTGAGAAGGGGAAAACTCGCCGGGAAGGGCCTGACTCCCCTCCGCCCAAGCACGGCGAGGTCGCCCCCGTAAGCATCCCGCGACCCCTGCAGTGGCTACTCGTGGTCGCGGCGGTGGTCCTTCGCGCGGTGACGGCCGCTTGGTGAGTGAGGGAAGGCGCGTTGTGGCCGCCTGGCCTCCCAGGCCGCGCTTCCACTCGGCCGAGGTGCTGCCGGAGTTTGTCGTGTGGTCGGCGGACCCGGCCGGTAGCTGGCTCCATCTTCCCCGCTTCTTCGCCAGTGAACTCCCGGCTGGCGCTCTTGGCGGCCTCTGGCTCCAGGCAGACGGTTGCTGCAGCAGGGCTTCCTGGGTCTCGGTCGAGATCTCCGTCGTCGAGAATGTGGCCTTGGCCCGCGGCTGGCAGACATTTGCCCGCGCGCGCGGCCCGGGCCAGCGGTGCACCCTGCACTTCAAGTTTGATGGCGACGCAACCCTCTACGTGAGGGTGTTTGGAGAAGACGGCCGCCGTGTCGGGTGCTGCCCTGAAGATGATGACGTTGACCAAGTGCTGGGACTTGGCGACGGCCGCCACAAGGTTGAAGGCGAGCCCGCTGCCGGGGGCGCTCGCAGCTCGCCAAGCTTCAGCGGCTCCCCCTCTGGTGACAGCTCCTACAGCGGTGGCCACGATCAACCACTGCGCTGCCGCACTCGCTTCGAGGGTGGTAGCGGGTCATCCCGCTGTCGTGCCTCGGTGAAGCGTGAGGAGGAGTCTGATTGAGCTCAAGAGGGCAGTGCGAATCCCCCCTCACGAGCCATCGCTGGGCATGCCGCGTTTATTTTGTTTACCTCCTTTTCCTGCAAAGAGAGAGAGAGAGAGAAGTATGGAGCCCTGTGGGGGTGTGCTGGATGATACGTCTCCGTCGTATCTATAATTTTTGATTGTTCCATGCCAATATTATTCAACTTTCATATACTTTTGGCAACTTTTTAGACAATTTTTGGGACTAACATATTGATCCAGTGCGCAGTGTCAGTTCCTGTTTGTTGCATGTTTTATGTTTCGTAGAAACCCAATATCAAACGGAGTCCAAACGGGATAAAAACGAATGGAGAATTATTTTGGAATAATTGTGATTTCTGGGAGGAAGAATCAACGCGAGACGGTGCCCGAGGGGGCCAGAAGACAGGGGTGCGCACCCGGCAATGCTAGACGTACAAACAGTTTACAGGCTTTTACAGGGTGGGTTAGTTTTCATTGGCCAACAGGTGAGCAGGATGGCCCACCCCCCTGAAAATCAGGGGGAGAGGTTTGTGATTGGTTGTTAGATGGAAACAGTTTAGAGGCTTTTACAAATCTTTGTATGTCTAGCATTTTTGGGTGCGCACCCTAGGGAGGCAGGCGCGCCCTGGACTCTCCTGGGCCCCACATAAGGTGGTTGACGTTCTTCTTTTGCTGCAAGAAAGCTAATTTTACAAGAAAGATCTAGGCGAAAGATTCACCCCAATCGGAGTTACGGATCTCCGGGTATAAAAGAAACGGTGAAGGGGCAGAATCAGGGAACGCAGAAACAGAGAGAGACAGAGAGATAGATCCAATCTCAGAGGGTCTCTCGCCCCTCCCACGCCATGGGAGCCAAGGACCAGAGGGGAAATCCTTCTCCCATCTAGGGAGGAGGTCAAGGAAGAAGAAGAAGAAGAAGGGGGCCCCTCTCCCCCTTGCTTCCGGTGGCGCCGGAGTGCTGCCGGGGGCCATCATCATCACCGCAATCTTCACCAACACCTCCGCCATCTTCACCAACATCTCCATCACCTTCCCCCTTCTATCTACAGCAGTCCACTCTCCCGCAATCCGCTGTACCCTCTACTTGAACATGGTGCTTTATGCTTCGTATTATTATCCAATGATGTGTTTCCATCCTATGATGTCTGAGTAGATTTTCATTGTCCTATTGGTGGTTGATGAATTGCTATGATTGATTTAATTTGCTTGTGGTTATGTTGCTGTCCTTTGGTGCCCATCATATGAGCGCACGCGTGGATCACACCATAGGGTTAGTTGTATGTTGATAGGACTATGTATTGGAGGGCAAGAGTGACAGAAGCTTCAACCTAGCATAGAAATTGATGCATACGGGATTGAAGGGGGACCAATATATCTTAATGCTATGGTTGGGTTTTACCTTAATGAATGTTAGTAGTTGCGGATGCTTGCTAATAGTTCCAATCATAAGTGCATAGAATTCCAAGTCAGGGATGACATGCTAGCAGTGGCCTCTCCCACATAAAACTTGCTATCGGTCAAGTAAAGTAGTCAATTGCTTAGGGACAATTTCACAACTCCTACCACCACTTCTCCACACTCACTATATTTACTTTATTGTTTATTTATCTAAACAGCCCCTATTTTCTATTTACGCGTTCTTTACTTTCTTGCAAACCTATCCAACAACACCTACAAAGTACTTCTATTTCATACTTATTCTAGGTAAAGCGAACGTCAAGCATGCGTAGAGTCGTATTAGTGGCAGATAGGACTTGAGAGAGTATTTGTTCTACCGTTAGCTCCTCATTGGGTTCGACACTTTTACTAATCTAAAGAGGCTACAACTATCCCGTATACTTGCGGGTCATCAAGACCTTTTTCCGGCGCCGTTGCCGGGAGTCATAGTGTGGGGTGAATATTCTCGTGTGTGCTTGTTTGCTTTATCACTAAGTAATTTTTATTTGCTGTTCTAAGTTGTTCTCTATCTTTAGTTATGGATATGGAACACGAAATACTAAAAAAATTAGGTGTACTTGCTACTCATTGAGATGGGGAACCTCCTAAAACCCTCGATGCTCATTATGTGAAAGAAATTATGTACTACTTCGATAATCCTGAGAAAACCCTATTCAATTATGTTATGGGAGACACGTTGGATCAACGTGAATACTTTAGGGATTATCACTTGACACAAAAAGGGAAACTATTATGGGATCAAATTAATACGTTGTATTGGTATGCTCGGGAGCTATGCTTGAGACATGATTATACTTGTTGCTCTAGGATGAAGGCTCCACACCTTCCCTTTTCTTGCGAATTTAATGATGATAAAACCTTAGCCTGTTATGCTAATGGTATATATGATTACTATGATGTGTAACAAATAGAAGAATTTGTTGCTTTTATGGGTGCTTATGAGATTGAATCTATGTTTAAAACGTTTGAAGATTTTGATGATTCAGTTTATAGACCTAAAATTTTTGCTATACTTAGATATTGCTATGAAAATTATGAATACAATTCCAATATTGATGCATTTATTGAGAAAGTCTCCGCTATCCAAGAAGAGACTAATATTTTGCAGGAAGCTATGGAAGGAGAAATTGATGAAACTTTGAGCTCATTAGATGAAAAAAATGATGAGGAGCGCGAAGAACAAAAGGAGGAAGTGCGGATTAGCTACCCGTGTCCACCTTCTAATGAGAGTAACTCTTCAACTCATACATTGTTTAACTTCCCTTCGTGCTTATTGAAGGATGATTGCTACGATGATTGTTATGATCCCGTTGATTCTCTTGAATTATCACTATTTGATGATGCTTGCTATGCTTGTGGCCAAGATGCCAATATGAATTATGCTTATGGAGATGAACTTGCTATAGTTCCTTATGTTAAACATGAAATTGTTGCTATTGCATCCGCGCATGATAGTCCTATTATCTTTTTGAATTTTCCAAACTACACTATATCGGAGAAGTTTATGCTTATTAAGGATTATATTGGTGGGTTGCCTTTTACTGTTGCACATGATGAATGTGATATGCATGTGCTTGCTGCTCGTACTTGCAATTATTATGAGAGAGGAACTATATCTCCACCTCTCTATGTTTCCCACGCGATAGAATTGCAAGAAACTGCTTATACTATGGATTGGCCTTTACTTGGTGTGCATGAATTGTTCTTTTATGACATGCCGATGTATAGGAAGAGAGTTAGACTTCGTCATTTCTTGATATATGTTACTTTGTGCTCACTACTAAATTACAAATCATTGTTAATTAAAAGTGGCTTTGATATACCTTGGGATCCGGGTGGATCCATTACTTGAGCACTATATGCCTAGCTTAATGGCTTTAAAGAAAGCGCTGCCAGGGAGACAACCCGGAAGTTTTAGAGAGTCATTTATTTCTGTTGAGTGCTTTTATATAGTTTAAAAACAAAAATAAAAAATAAAGAGGGGAACCTAAAACTTTTCAAAAAGGAAAGTGAAAGTGAGAAAGAGAAGCATTGTTGAAGTGGGAGCTAGCCTTGAACTTTGTTCATGCTCATGGAAACTTTGTGAATCTTAATTACAGAAACTTTTCATCAAAAATAATTATCCCCTTTTACAATTCCACTGTATTATAAAAATAATGTGCCAAGGTTTTCCTTTAGGATGTTTACAATGCTTGTTGGTTTGTATGGTGCAGGACAGAAACTTTGGCTGTAGTGCACGATTTTACATTTTTAACTGAAACGCCAAACGGTTCTGATTCCTTTTGTACTGTATTTCTCTACAATTTTTGTATTTTTCGTAAGTTTGGTAGAATTTTTGGGGTACCAGAAGTATGGTGAATGTTCAGATTGCTACAGACTGTTCTGTTTTTGTCAGATTCTGTTTTTGATGCATAGTTTACTTGTTTTGATGAAACTATCAATTTATATCAGTGGATTAAGCCATGGAAAAGTTATATTACAGTAGAAACAATGCAAAAACAAAATATGAATTGGTTTGCAACAGTATTTAGAGTAGTGATTTGCTTTATTATACTAACGGATCTTACCGAGTTTTCTGTTGAAGTTTTGTGTGGATGAAGTGTCTAATCGAGGATGTCTTGATATGAGGAAAAGGAAGAGAGGCAAGAGCTCAAGCTTGGGGATGCCCGAGGCACCCCAAGTAAATATTCAAGGAGACTCAAGCGTATATGCTTGGGGATGCCCCGGAAGGCATCCCCTCTTTCTTCAACAAGTATTGGTATGTTTTCGGATTCGTTTCGTTCATGCGGTATGTGCAAGTCTTGGAGCGTCTTTTGCATTTAGTTTCACTTTTCTTTTATGCACCATGCTGGTATGAGATAGTCCTTGGTTGATTTATAGAATGCTCATTGCACTTCACTTAAATCTTTTGAGTATGGCTTTATAGAATGCTTCATGTGCTTCACTTATATCATTTGAAGTTTGGATTGCCTGTTTCTCTTCACATAGAAAACCGCCATTTGTAGAATGCTCTTTTGCTTCACTTATATTTGTTAGAGCGTGGGCATATCTTTTATGGAAATAATTAAACTCTCTTGCTTCACTTATATCTATTTAGAGAGATGAGAGGAATTGGTCATTCGCATGGTTAGTCATAAAATCCTACATAAAACTTGTGGATCACTGAATATGATATGTTTGATTCCTTGCAATAGTTTTGCGATATTGAGATGATAATATGTGGGAGGTATTAGTAGATGGTTGTGTTTAGTAAGGATGTTGGTGTTAAGGTTTGTGATTCCCGAAGCATGCACATATGGTCTATTAACTATGTAACCAAATTGGCGTTCATTGTATTTTGATTGTTTATCTTTGCGTGAAGGTCGGGGGCGCGCGATGGTTAACTCCTACCAAACTCCCCCCTAGGAGCATGCGCGTAGTACTTTGTTTCAATGGATAATAAATTTTTATGTGAGTTCTTTATGACTAATGTTGAGTCCATGGATTGTACGCACTCTCACCCTTCCATCATTGCTAGCCTCTTCGGTACCGTGCATTACCCTTTCTCACCTCGAGAGTTGGTGTAAACTTTGCTGGTGCATCCAAACCCCGTGATACGATACACTCTATCACACATAAACCTCCTTATATCTTCCTCAAAACAGCCACCATACCTACCTATCATGGCATTTCCATAGCCATTCCGAGATATATTGCCATGCAACTTCCATCATCATCATATTCATGACTTGAGCATTCATTGTCATATTGCCTTGCATGATCGTAAGATAGCTAGCACGATGTTTTCATGGCTTGTCCATTTTTTGATCTCATTGCTACGCTAGATCATTGCACATCCCGGTACACCGCCGGAGGCATTCATATAGAGTCATATCTTTGTTCCAGTATCGAGTTGTAATATTGAGTTGTAAGTAAATAAAAGTGTGAATTTACATATACTAGTGGGAATATTGAGTTGTAATATTGAAACAAAAGGGGGCCAAAGAAGCCTAAATAAAAAAGGGGGCCAAAGAAGCCCACCCAAAAAAAAGAAAAAAAAGAAAAAAAAAGGAAAAGGGGCAATGTTACTATCCTTTTCCCACAGTCGTGCTTCAAAGTAGCACCATGTTCTTCATATAGAGAGTCTCTTATGTTGTCACTTTCATATACTAGTGGGAATTTTCATTATAGAACTTGGCTTGTATATTCCAATGACGGGCTTCCTCAAAATGCCCTAGGTCTTCATGAGCAAGCAAGTTGGATGCACACCCACTTAGTTTTTAGTTTGAGCTTTCATACACTTATAGCTCTAGTGCATCCGTTGCATGGCAATCCCTACTCCTCGCATTGACATCAATTGATGGGCATCTCCATAGCCCGTTGATTAGCCGCGTCGATGTGAGACTTTCTCCCTTTTTGTCTTCTCCACATAACCCCCACCATCATATTCTATTCCACCCATAGTGCTATATCCATGGCTCACGCTCATGTATTATGTGAAGGTTGAAAAAGTTTGAGAATACTAAAGTATGAAACAATTGCTTGGCTGACACCGGGATAGGCATGAGGGGTACCTTGTGTTAAGAAAAGGGAGCATACCAGACTATATGATTTTGTAGGGATAACATTCTGAAGCATTGATATTTTGAAAGACATGACTATTTGTTGGGATGCCCTAAGTATTATTGTTTTTATGTCAAATGATAGACTATTGCTTTGAATTGCTCGTGTCTTAATATTCATGCCATGATTAGACATATGATCAATATTATGCTAGGTAGCATTCCACATCAAAAATTATATTTTTATCATTTACCTACTCGAGGACGAGCAGGAATTAAGCTTGGGGATGTTGATACATCTCCGTCGTATCTATAATTTTTGATTGTTCCATGCCAATATTATTCAACTTTCATATACTTTTGGCAACTTTTTATACTATTTTTGGGACTAACATATTGATCCAGTGCCCAGTGCCAGTTCCTGTTTGTTGCATGTTTTATGTTTCGCAGAAATCCAATATCAAACGGAGTCCAAACGGGATAAAAACGGACGGAGAATTATTTTGGAATATTTGTGATATTTGGGAGGAAGAATCAATGCGAGACGGTGCCCGAGGTGGCCAGGAGACAGGGGGCACACCCTAGGGAGGCAGGCGCGCCCTGGACACTCCTGGCCCCCTGTAAGGTGGTTGACGCTCTTTTTTTGCCACAAGAAAGCTAATTTTACGAGAAAGATCTGGGCGAAAGATTCACCCTGATCGGAGTTACGGATCTTCGGATATAAAAGAAACGATGAAGGGGCAGAATTTGGGAACTCAAAAACAGAGAGAGACAGAGAGATAGATCCAATCTCGGAGGGGCTCTCGCCCCTCCCACGCCATGGGAGCCAAGGACCAAAGGGTAAACCCTTCTCCCTTCTAGGGAGGAGGTCAAGGAAGAAGAAGAAGAAGGGGGCCCCTCTCCCCTTGCTTCCGGAGGTGCCGGAGCGCTGCCGGGGGCCATCATCATCACCGCGATCTTCACCAACACCTCCGCCATCGTCACCAATATCTCCATCACCTTCCCCCTTCTATCTACAGCGGTCCACTCTCTCGTAACCCATTGTACCCTCTACTTGAACATGGTGCTTTATGCTTCATATTATTATCCAATGATGTGTTGCCATCCTATGATGTCTGAGTAGATTTTTGTTGTCCTATTGGTGGTTGATGAATTGCTATGATTGATTTAATTTGCTTGTGGTTACGTTGCTGTCCTTTGGTGCACATCATTTGAGCGCGCGCGTGGATCACACCATAGGGTTAGTTGTATGTTGATAGGACTATGTATTGGAGGGCAAAAGTGACAGAAGCTTCAACCTAGCATAGAAATTGATGCATACGGGATTGAAGGGGGGCCAATATATCTTAATCCTATGGTTGGGTTTTACCTTAATGAATGTTAGTAGTTGCGGATGCTTGCTAATAGTTCCAATCATAAGTGCATAGAATTCCAAGTCAGGGATGACATGCTAGCAGTGGCCTCTCCCACATAAAAACTTGCTATCGGTCTAGTAAAGTAGTCAATTGCTTAGGGACAATTTCAAAACTCCTACCACTACTTTTCCACACTCGCTATATTTACTTTATTGTTTATTTGTCTAAACAGCCCCTATTTTCTATTTACGCGTTCTTTACTTTCTTGCAAACCTATCCAACAACACCTACAAAGTACTTCTAGTTTCATACTTGTTCTAGGTAAAGCGAACGTCAAGCGTGCATAGAGTCGTATCAGTGGCAGATAGGACTTGAGAGAGTATTTGTTCTACCTTTAGCTCCTCGTTGGGTTCGACACTTTTACTTATCGAAAGAGGCTACAACTATCCCGTATACTTGCGGGTCATCACTCGACTATTGCCCTTAATTATTATGCTTTCTCTATTATTCCCGTGCTATGCTGTGGTGTTGCGGTTGCGTGCTTGTGCGTAGGAACAACTTAGCTCGGGGGGCTCGCTGCAGTTTTTGCCTTGCGAGGTGCCTGCCCGAGGCCTCGTCGGGTGTCTTGAGGCCTGTAAAAAGTAGCCGGGAGGATAGCTTTCGAACCTTTGTCGCGAGGGTGACCGGCTCAGGTCCTGTGTTTGTGTCACGATGCCCGTGGGGCATGGACTGGAAGGGGTGCTCCCACTATGGACTTGAGTGTGGAAGCCTCACGAAATTAGGCAAGAAGGCGCTCACGAGGGCGCCCTCGCAGCCCCCTCGTGAGGCTTGCGAAAGAGAGGTCGAATCAGGCGAAAAACAGAGACAAAGAATCACGGGCTGGGGACGGCAAACAACACTAAAAGCAACTCCAATAAAGTTTCGAACAAGAGTGAACAAGCCAACTGTAGAAAGAAAATGAAAAGCCGCGTCTGGCACCTAATCTAGTCTTCGATGTCTTCTCACCAGCGCGGAGCTAAGTGCTGCCACTGGGCATGGGCGGGAGCCCCCGAGGCCCAAGGGCGGCACTGCGGAGACTCCGGGGCGTGTACATCCCCAACTCATTATTACGTGAGAGTGTCACGGGCGGCGAGCTTCACATGCATTGGCCTTCTTCACAGGCACCGGGCCTTTTCTTGGGGTGGCGAGCTTCACAGGCATTGGCCTTCTTCACAGGCACCGGGCCTTTTCTTGGGGCGGCGAGCTTCACAGGCACCGGGCCTTCTTTGCAGGCGCTGGGCCTTTCTTCACAGGCGCCGGGCCTTTCTTCACAGGCGCCGGGCCTTCTTTATAGGCACTGGGCCTTACTTCAAGGGTAGAATCTCCAGAGGCGTTGAATGTTCCACGCGTTCGGGATGGGAACCCCCTCCTGGGTCTCCAAGCGTGTAGCGCCAGGTCTGGAAACATGAACAACCTTGAACGGGCCCTCTCACATGGGCGAGAGCTTGTGTAGCCCTTCCCTAGAGAGCACCCGCCTGAGCACGAGGTCACCTACCTCGAGTATCCTGGGGAGGATGTTGCGGCAGTGGTACCGCCGCATCGCCTGCTGGTATCTTCCCGCTCGAAGCGCGGCCTCCCGACGGTGTTCCTCCCCTAGCATGAGATCCATCCCCCGCATGGCGTCCTGCTGCGCTTCATCAAACGCCAGGACCCGTGCGGAGCGACGCCTGACCTCGTGAGGGAGGACTGCCTCTGCTCCGTAGACGAGGAAGAACGGGGTTTCGCCGGTTGACTTGGTGGCGGTAGTGTGAATAGACCATAGCACGGACTGGAGCTCGTCGTACCAGCCCCTGCTGCAGGCCTCCAGCTTCTTCTTGAAGGTCCTGGTTTTGAGGCCCTTCAGGACCTCTGCATTAGCACGTTCAGCCTGGCCATTGCTCCGAGGGTGTGCCACCGAAGCGTAGTATATTTGCGTTCCAAGATTAGCACAATATGTTTTGAAGAGATTGCTGGTGAACTGCGAACCATTGTCGGTGATGATGCGATTAGGCACCCCGAATCTGCTCATGAGGCCCTTGATGAACTTGACTGCGGAGCCAGCTGGGATGGTGCGGATAGCTTCCACCTCTGCCCACTTGGTGAACTTGTCAATGGCGATGTAGAGGTAGCGATAGCCCCCTAGCGCCCGAGGGAACGGGCCCAAAATGTCCAGCCCCCAAAATGCGAATGGCCACGAGAGTGGAATGGTTTGCAGGCCTTGAGCTGGCTGATGAATCTACTTGGCATGGAATTGACAGGCTTCACAAGCCTTCACCAGCTTGATTGCGCCGTTGAGTGCTGTAGGCCAATAAAACCCGCTGCGAAACGCCTTGCCGACGAGGGTCCGTGATGACGAGTGGTGCCCACAGTCTCCACCGTGAATGTCTGCCAGCAACTCCTTCCCCTGTTCCCTGGAGATGCAACGCAGGCAAACACCATTGGGCCGCTTCCGGTAGAGCTCTTCGTCTTGGATGCAGTAGGTTGTGGCCTGCCGGGCCACGCGTTCCGCGTCCTCTTCCTTCTCTGGTAGAGTCCCGTGCATCAGGTAATCCTTGAGCTTCGCAGTCCTACATCCTTCCTGAGGCTCCATTGCCAGGAGCAAGTGTGCTCCTGAGGTCGGGCCACAGGCCGGTGCTCCTGAGGCAGGCGATTGAGGGAGTTCCTCCCGAGGTTGCGCTGTGCTTGATAGTGATGGTGCTGCTGAGGGCTTGAAGAGTCGTTCCTCGAAAATGCTAGGCTCCTGAGGCAACCGCCTCGATGCCCTCTTGGCGATGTCATCAGCCTCCTGATTGGTGCCGCGAGGCACATGCTGCAGCTCTAGCCCTAGAAAGTGCTTTTCCATCCGGTGCACTTCTGCAAGATACGCCTCCATGTGCTCGTCCTTGGGCTTGTATACTTTGTTGGAGAAGTTGACGAGGAGCTATGAGTCCCCTTTGATGATGAGGCGCTTCACCCCCAGTGCGGCCGCGGCCTTTAAGCCTACTATGAGGCCCTCGTATTCTGCTATGTTGTTGGAAACCTTTTCGCCCTGCTGGAAACAGAGCTGCACGGCGTAATAGAGCTTGTCCCGAGTGGGGGATATAAGCACTGCGCCGGCCCCTGCGCCATGTCGCGAGAATGCTCCATCGAAGTGCATAACCCAGCCGTCCGGTGCCTCGCTTCCCAGGGAAAGCGACCGATCTTCGCCTGCTTCGAGCCCTGGCGCCTCTGTCCATTCTGCCACAAAATCTGCAAGTGCGGCTCCTTTGATGACTTTGGTCGTGCTGAATTCTAACTGAAATACTTGCAACTCGATGTTCCATTCAGCGACCCTTCCAGCGGAGTTGGGACTCCTGAGCACCTCTCCAATGGGTAGGCTGAGACAACCTTGATGGGGTGACCTTGGAAGTAGTGCCGCAGCTTCTGAGAAGCCACCAATAGTGCGAGCAAGAGCGTTTGGGGCATGGGGTACCGTGCCCTTGTATCCCGCAGCACCGTTCTGACGAAGCACACGGGATGCTCGATGAGGGTGGGCGCACCGACGGAGCCCGCACCCTTCGGAGAGTCGAGCGCCTCCCGAGGCGTTTGAGACCCCGGCTCCTGCCTGCTTGGCAAGGTCCCCTCAGCCCCGGAGGCGTCTTCCTGTTGAGGCTGGTCCCCATCTGCCGAGGTCGTGGCCCTTGCGAGGCCTTCCTGGCCTTCAGCTGCCGCGGTCGGGGTTGCGGCCGATGCGACCTTCACCCAGCGCTCCTCCCGAACCGCCACCAGAGCTGCGCTGGCGGAGTAGGGTGTGGCGGAGAGGTAGAGCACCATGGGCTCCCGAGGGCGTGGAGCCATCATCACCGGAGGGCTGGTCAGGTACTTCTTGAGATCTTGGAACGCTTCGTTGGCCTCTTGAGTCCATTCGAATGGACCTTTCTTCTTCATCAGCTTGAAGAAGGGCAGGGCACATTCCCCCAGCTTGGAGATGAAGCACCCTAGCGCGGTTACTCGCCCGGTGAGATTCTGCATTTCCCTGAGGGTTTGCGGCGGACTCATGTCTTTGATTGCCTTGACCTTCTCTAGGTTAGCCTCGATACCTCTGTGGGACAAGAGAAAGCCCAGAAGCTTGCCAGAAGGAACACCGAACACGCACTTCTCCGTGTTGAGCCGCAGGTCCACTTCACAAAGGCTTGCGAAGGTTTCTTCCAGGTCCTGTATCAGGGTCTGGGCCTCCCGAGACTTCACCACGATGTCATCGACGTAGGCCTCGACGTTTCTCCCGAGCTGCCGGCCCAAGGCGATATGCATCAGTCGCTGAAAGGTTGTGCCTGCGTTGCGCAATCTAAACGGCATGCAGGTGTAGCAGTACACCCCACACGGGGTCAGGAAGGCCGTTTTCTCCACATCTTCTACCACCATCTTGATTTGGTGATAGCACGAGAAGGCATCCAGGAAGCACAACAGGTCGCACTCAGCGGTGGAGTCGACGATTTGGTCGATGCGGGGGAGCGGGAGCGGATCTTGAGGGCAGGCCTTGTTGAGGTTGGTGAAGTCGATGCACATGCGCTCCTTTCCTCCCTTCTATGGCACAACAACAGGGTTTGCAGCCATTCCGGATAGCGAACCTCGCGAATGACTCTCGCGGCTTCTAGCTTGCGGGTTTCTTGGACGATGAAGGCCTGCTTCTCGATGGACTGCCGCCTTGCTTTCTGCTTCATGGGGCGCACATTGGGGCACACGTTCAGGTGATGCTCGATTACCTGCCTTGGGACCCCCGCTAGCTGCTTGGGTTCCCACGCAAACACCTCCTTGTTCGTGCGCAAGAATTTCACTAGAGCCTCCTCTTGCTCGGGGTCGAGATTGGCGCCTATGGTGAAGGTGGCGCCAGAGGATCCATCCTCGTCGACTGGTACCTACTTAGTCTTCGCCTTGTCTTGGGTGAACAGCTGCTTCTTCTTGGTTGGCACAACCCCCTTGGCCTTGAGGTTGTCGGCGCTGGTGGGCTGCACCACTGCGGCCGCCTTGAAGGCAAGCCTGAGCGCCTACAGAGCATCCTTTGTGTCTCCAGCTATGGTGAGGACGCTGCTGCTCCCGGGCATCTTCATGAGGTTGTAGGCCGGGTGAGTCGCTGCCATGAACTGGGCCAAGGCAGGGTAGCCGAGGATGGCGTTGTACGGGAGGCCGATGGGGCGATGTCGAAGTCGACCAGCTCCGTGCGGAAGTTGTCGTGGGTGCCAAAGGTCACCAAGAGGCGGATCTGCCCCAGGGAGCCGGTGGACCTGCCTCCGACACCCGAGAAGGACTTGCTAGGTCGGAGTCGCTCCAGGGGCACGTGGAGGAGGCTGAAGGCTTCCCCCGAGAGCACGTTGAGGCCGGCACCGCCGTCGATGAGGGTCCTGGTGACGGCCACCTGGTAGATGGTGGGAGTGCACAACATCGGAAGCGCACCCGAGCAGGTGGTTATGACGGGTTGATCATCCAAGCTGAAGGTCAAGTCGGCCTTGGGTGCCACCCAACCTGGAGGGGCTTCGCAGCGCGTGAGGGCGGCGCCGATCTGGCGGACGAACGGCTTGATGTGGCGGCTCGAGGGTGGCGCTTGCGAGCCGCCTAGGAGAGCTGCTTCGACCGGGGGCGCCGGCGCAACATAATGGGCGAGGAAGAGGTTGCGCAGCTCCTCCCAGGAGGTCACCAAAGCTGTTGGCAGGTGGAGCAGCCACATGCGCGGAACGCCGGTGAGGGCCATGGGAAGCCAGTTAGCCATGACCCTGTCGTCGCCTCCGGCCTTGAGGACGGCCTCCTCATACGCCAGCAGGAAAGCTAGTGGATGCATCACGCCGTCATAGCGCGACGGCATCTCTGGCTTGAACTTGTTCGGCCACTGCACCTATCACAAGGCGAGGGCCAGGGCTCGGAGCCCCCTGGCCCCAGTGCCGGCATCGGCAGCCGGAGCGGGTGGCGCGTTGTCCGCCATGAGGGTGAAGTGCGGTGTTGATGGAGAGCGGCTCGACGGAAGAGAGAGCTCCGGCGTCCCCACCTGGTGCGCCAAATGTCGAATATCGGGTTCCTGCAAAACCCTTAAGGTTCAAACTTTGGGGTGCGCGTGAAGATCTTCCCCCTACCGATCCACGTCCCAGCGCCTCGCTATGAATCTAAGCTACACGATGAACACAAGGGACGCAAGGTTTATACTGGTTCAGGCCACCGTTGTGGTGAAATACCCTAATCCAGTGTGTGGTGTGGTGGATTGCCTCTGGGGCTGACGATGGACAATACAGAGGAAGAACAGCCTCGCGAGGGGTGTTCTTGTGGTGGTGTGCTTGGAGAGGAGTTGCTCCGTCTCTGTTGGCTCTAGGTAAGATCTCGATGCCTTCTACTATGGTGGCTAACTCTATATATAGAGGCCCTGGTCCTCTTCCCAAATATTCAGCAGGAAGGGAGCCAACAACGCCCATTTTGAAGGGGAACATCTAGTACAAGTTATCCTGACTAAAGTTGGTCTTCGACTGCCAAAGGCACTAGCGATGACGCTGTCTTGGGCTCCACGGTGACCTCCGTCCTGCCGCTCTGCTGGTCTTGGTCTCATTGCACCGAAATGATAACCTTTGCTTGATGCCTCGGTACTCCGCGCCTGTGCTTGCCCCCTTTGCACCAAAGAGGAAACAAGGACACTGCACAGGTCGGCGCCCGCCTGGTCTCGATCGTCATGGCTTGTGTCACGAGCACCTCGCGAGGTACCCCTGCCTTGATCTCTCCGCCTCCTCGCGAGCCTACCTGGTGAGGCCATTCCTGAAGAAGCTTTGCGTCCTCCGCCCCGCGAGGCTTGGCCCCTCGTGAGGGTCTTGATCTTGAGTTGATGAAGATGGGCCGTACTGGGCCACCCCTTAAGCCACGCCGCAGGCTGTAGGCAGGCAAGTCTAGGGACCCCCGTTCCCAGAACGCCGACACCGTCATCCTCGTCCTTGGCCGCTGCATCAACTTGAACGGACCAGAGAAGCCCGCAGTTCGTTTGAATCTGTAAGTACTCTTCCCCATGTACTCTAGATCTGCATTAGGGTTTCCGCAGTTCTTCATGCTCTTCGTAGCTGTTCGTAGTTTATCTCCAACCCGAGCATCGTTTGATCTGAAAATAGCATATATCTTGCGCGGTAGTAGTTTTACCCCTGCTTTCAATGCCAGCGGACCCTTTTTCCTTGAGATAAGATCTCCTCAGAACCCGTGAACTCCCTTGTTCTGCTTTTAGGTTTTGATTTATCTCTTTTTTCACCCAGCGCCAGATCCAAATTTATAACTGTAATCTACGAAACCTGTTTGTCTGGGACTTAGTAAATTTTTCTTCCTGATAAACCAACTTGGTCATGGCAGCTTATATCACCGGCTGCAGTTAGATTAGATTTTTAACATATTTCTCCTTTGATAGACATCAAACTATTCATGTTGGCTTACATAGCCTGCTGTAACTAGTCATATACCATTAGGCCCCATTTTAAGCTGCCATTCTGAATATGTGCTGCAATACTTTCCCACCGGCTTAATTTTGAACCAACAAACTTGTTCTTTTCCTTTTTAGGCTTCTTTCTTCGCAATGGCCCCAAAGACAGCCACTTCCTGCAACTGGGTTCCTTCCATTGTCACTGAGAACGCACTCCAGGACTTTGTGAAAACCTGCTATTTGCCAAATAAGTATGTCATGCATTACCGCGCTCCTAAGCCGGAAGAGGAGAAACCTCAACCAAAAGATGATGAAGTCATTATCTTTACCGATCACATGAACCGGGGCTTCTCACCGCCCGGCTCTAAATTCTTCCGAGATGTTCTGCATTTTGTCAACCTTCATCCTCTAGACATTGGACCCAATTCCGTGTCAAAATATATGCGATTTACAAGTGTTCTGTGAGGTGTACCTCCAAGAGGAGCCAAGTGTGGAACTATTCAGAGAGTACTTTTATTTGAACCGCCAGAACGAGTATTCCAATGGACCCAGCTTGGAACTTGGTGGGATCTCAATCCAACGACGAAGAGATGCTATATTCCCTAATGCGCGCCTACAGAGTCATCCCAAGGATTGGAATCAGACATGGTTCTACTGCAAGGATACTTCTCCGGCTAACGAGAACCGACTGCCCGGCTTTCGCGCCCTGCATCTGGAATCAAACCACCCTCTCCTTGACAAACTGACGGCTGTTGAACACAAAAGACTCGCCCCTTCCATTGCCAAGGTTAAGGCTCTGTTGGGAAATGGCTTGACAGGCATTGACTTAGTTTGATGTTGGGTTTCATGGCAGGACATTCCGTTAAGTCTCCGCTCCAACTTAATGTGCACTTACACTGGTGCCAAAAAGGATCCACTATGCCACAGCTCCGAGGATTTGTCTGATGACACCATCAATGAGATGAAAAAGTCTCTTATGAATGAAAGCCCGGTTGACTGCAGCAAAGTGGGCCTAAGCCCTTTCTGCGAGTCTAACCCGGCACCAGAAGTAAGCCGCTAAACTAGCTACTTTACCTTCATCCTTAATACCTTGTTTAATTCAACTTTGATGACATTCACAGGCTGATGACGACTTCTAGAAGAAAGAATATGACCATGAAGCTGCGAAAAGGGCCAGGAAGGCCAAGAAAGCCGCCAAGAGAGCCACCAAGAAGAGGGGAAAGAAGCCCAGTGCTTCTGAGCTGCTTGAATTGGACGACACCTCTGAGTTCGAGGTAGCCCTTGATTCTCTTGGCTCCTTTTTCAAACATATTATTGACACTGATTATCATCAGGATGACACGAGAACGAGTCAGGAAGTTGAAGAAGAGGTAGCTATCATTTCCTCCGACTCCGAGCCCTTGCCAAGACAAAAAATTCGAAGAGTAACCCGGAAAGTAAGATTTTCACACCCCTTAGCTCATCTGGATCCTCAATTTCTTTTGAAGCAACAACAGCACGAGAGCTGGCGATAGACTCGGACTAGCAGGGATGCAGAATTATCCTCTGGCTTACCGAACACTTCGAGGAAGCGTCGAAATGAGGTCACCCCCAACTTAAACTCTTTTTATCCTTTGGCGGGTCTCATCCGCCACCTCAATTCTTCCGACTCAAATTATCAGGAAACATCTCGTTCATCTTCTGGCGACTCAACTCAATCTCATCTGCCGGCTTTCAAGACTGCTCCCGGGTTATAATAATTACTTATTCTCTCATTATGGTTCTTGATACTTATACCGACCTTTCATGACTCTTGCAGTGGAAAAGCTAAGCCCAGCAATAAGGCAAAGGTGAATAAGCCGGTCGAGGACCCAAAAGTCAGTGACCCGGAGCAACAAACCCCAGCGACCGAAATCTCCGTCCCTCAATCGTCTAAGCCAGTTCTTGATGTTCCATCAATGACTCCTGACCCGCCTATCGATCAGGCCAGCGATGACCCTTTAAATCCTGAAACCTCAAGCCCTGTTAAGACGCCTGATGCACAAGAGAGCCGGGAAGGCCTACTGTCTTGGCCAAACACTCTGCCAAGGAGGAGCACTTTGAACGACCCGAAGTAAGATTTTGATGTTGCTGACTACTCCCAATTAAGCACTGGCGAAGTGTATTCTAGTTATCTCAGTCAAGTACACAATAGCCGTGAACTTTAAGTTGACATGGTGAAGCAAATGCACCAAAAGTTTGAGGTATGAACTCTTCCTTTATTGAGTTACGCACATCCTGTCAGCCCCCAAGACTACTGTTTATGATGAATATGCTGTAGACTTAGATTAACCATGAGCATAAGTAATATCCTTTGATAGAATCCTTTAGAAATCTGGCTTAAAGTATCTAGCTTAAAATATAGCTGTAATGGTTAACACTGAATCCGTAGCCCCCAAGGGCAGGTTTAATCAGCATGAATGAGCCGGTTCTTTATATTCTTGGGTAGAAGACAATACTTACTTGTGTAGCTCTCATGAGCCGGCTGTGACTGTGTGCAGCACAACCGAGTCACTGTAAAGTAGTAAGAAAGCAAACAATGAGCATTAGCCCCCAAGTGCCAAGTATTCTTGCTCGCAAAATGCTTGGGACTTATTTATATAAGCCTTTGCATGAGTAGTCTTTTCGGCAAACATTAGCCCCAAGTGCTAAGTGTTGTTGCTTGCAAAAGGCTTGGGACTTCATGTTTTTAACTAACATTGAATTATGATTTTGATCCGGTGTATGTACAGACCACCACTGCTCAACTTCAATCAGAGCTGTCTGACCTGAAGACTCGTCTGGAGCTGCAAGATGCTGAGACCCAGAAGGCGAACTCAAACTTTGAATTCAGCATGGTTGAGGCAGAAAAACTGAAAGCCGGCTTTGAAGTTGAAGAAAGTGCCTGGGCTGAAGAGAAGATTGCCTTGACACAGCGGGCTGAGAAGGCGGAGGCGGCTCTCCAGGAAGCGAACGCTGAACTTACTGGCTTAAAACGCTAGGTATCTCACATGGTTTCTGCTATCTTTGGTAAGTCGCCTTATGATTGTCACAGTAAAATATCTTCCTTGATGATATGAACCACTTTTAATCCGTCGAATGATTATTTTGCAGGCCCGAGGAGCACCAATCTCATCCAAGATATGCTTGTAAAGCTAAAGGCGGTTTACACACTGGTGGAGCAGCTTTACACTGGTGCTCAGCGCGCATTGGCCACAATTTCTCCATCTAATGAAGCCCCACTCTCTTGGTTGATATTTTAAGGAAGCTTTCTGTTCTGCCCGAGAGGTTTAGTGAAATGAAGTGATCATCTACAAGAGCCGGAGCTGTGATTGCTTTAAGCCGGGCCAAATCATGGTTACCGGAGCTAGACCCGGCCGATATCTCTATCGAGTATCCAAGCTTTAAGGAAGACGACACCGCATTTGACAAGAAAGACTTTGCTACTTGCGTGGAGAACATACGTCCTCTGGCCAGTCTGATTGCTAAAAAGAAAGACCTCACCAAGTAACAACCGTCTTATGACTTGGTAAACCAGAAGATGCCCACGCCGTCAAAGACCTTATCCTCCCAATCTGTAAGCACACTTTTGCTCCTGAAGTTGACCCATCCAAGCTTATTGATGATGAAGCTGAGTTCCAAGCTTTGAATGGCATTGGTTGGTCATCACCAACCTTCCAGGAAATAGAACAGGACGAAGAAGCGGAGAGGGATGATCCGGAAGCGTCAGGACACAAGAACCAAGAAGATTGATCCGCTGGGCGGTTCATATTTGTGACCTTCTGAAAAACAGTTAATCATTCGGACTCTGGAGTCATGTAATAGGGTAGCAATAACTTTGCTCTGCCGTGCCATGGTGCACGTTCATGTTGTGCTCAACGTTGTTAAGCCGCCACTTGATAGTTTATCCTTTTAGATTTATCATGATGTTTGAGTGGTGCAGATGAAAATTTCGATTTATCCCGCACACAAGTTGAACAAAAGAGCCCTTGGCGGTTTACCATAGGGCGGGTCATAATACCTCACATATAACTACCGATGCTTAAAATAGTTATAGATAAGGCTGGTTTAACCCGAATTTCAACATAATTAGAATAACAGTACCATACCTGTGATATTGAATCATACCACCGGTTTACGATACATGTGCAGTGAGGGTGAGCACCCAAAGCTTTAGAAGCCAATATTTCCAAGTGCTTGATATCATCATGTATGGGCGGTTTGTCGCCTCTCATTAAGCCGGGTAATAGAAACCACAGGTATGCTTCAAATATGAGGAGTGAGATTGAAGGCTACATGGCCGGGATCACTTTTAGATCAAAAGGCGAGATAACATCAAGAAGAAACGGAAAAAACTTCAAAAAAATCAAGTCAAATGAGAAAAAGCGAGGCTATGCTTCGAATACGAGCAGGAAGCCGGACCAAAAGGGTTAACAACTATGATTCGAATACGATCAGGAAGCCCCCGAATGGTTTTTGGCATTGTGCCGATCAAATGGGTACCGACAGCTATGATTTGAATATGATCAGGAAGCCCCCCAGTGACCATAATGATTAATGGCTATGATTCGAATATGATCAAGAGCTGGACCAAGAGGGTTAACGGCTATGATTCGAATACGACCAAGCCCCCAAGTG
Source organism: Triticum aestivum (assembly GCF_018294505.1). Lineage (NCBI taxonomy): Eukaryota > Viridiplantae > Streptophyta > Magnoliopsida > Poales > Poaceae > Triticum > Triticum aestivum. The sequence goes on along the minus strand of NC_057798.1, from coordinate 400,047,395 downwards.
GTTTATGACGTTTAACGGCTATGGTTCGAATACGACCTGGAAGCCGGACCAAGAGGGTTGACAGCAATGATTTGAATATGACCAAGCCCCCAAATGTTCAAAGTGTTTTTACGGCTATGGTTCGAATACGACCAGGAAGCCGGACCAAGATGGTTAACGGTAATGACTCGAATACGACCAAGCCCCCAAATGATCAAAGTGTTTTTACAGCTATGGTTCGAATACGACCAGGAAGCCGGACCAAGAGGGTTAACATCAATGATTCGAATACGACCAAGCCCCCAAATGATCAAAGTGTGTTTACGGCTATGGTTCGAATATGACCAGGAAGCCGAACCAAAAGGGTTAATGGCTGTGATTCGAATACTATCAAACTCCCTAGTGATCTTGAAATTTTGATGAAGAAGACTCATCATTGAAGATGAAAGAGGCCCTGCTTTATTATAATCATCATAATATATACATCGTCAAAATATGTACATCATAAGAGCCGGCGGCTCAAGTGTAGTAAGGCCGAAGATAAGCAATATTCCACGACCGGCGGGTCTCCTCCTCGGACTTACGCGAGTCTTTGTGCTCTTGAATATCGATAAGGTAGTATGACCCATTGTTCGAGTTCTTGCTGACCACAAAGAGCCCTTCCCAAGGTGGGGATAACTTGTGCATGTCAGTTTGATCCTAGATGAGCCGGAGCACCAAATCACCTTCTTGAAAGGTTCTGGGCTTAATCCGACGGTTGTGGTAACGGCGCAGATCTTGTTGGTAAATCGCCGATCGAGTCGCCGCGAGGTCACGCTCCTCATCTAACAGGTCAAGTGCGTCCTGACGTGCTTGTTCATTATCAGCTTCAACATAAGCCGCCACGCGGGACGAGTCGTGACAAATGTCACTAGGGAGAACCACCTCTACTCCGTAAACCATGAAGAAAGGTGTGTAACCCATATATCTGTTGGGGGTAGTATTGATACTCCATGGCACTAAAGGTTACTCCTCCACCAAACAACCCGGCGTCCTTTGCAAGGGAACCATAAGTCGGCGCTTGATGCCTCTCAAAATTTCTTGATTGGCTCTTTCAGCCTGACCATTTGTTTGAGGGTGAGCTACTGACGACACATCAAGTTGAATGTGCTCACGTTGAAAAAACTCTTTCGTAGCACCTTTGGATAGATTAGTGCCATTATCAGTTATGATGCTGTGGGGAAAGCCAAAGCATAAAATCACCTTTTTAATGAATTGAACCGCCGTTGCCACGTCACACTTACTGACTGGCTCTGCTTTGACCCACTTTGTGAATTTGTCAACGCCACCAAAAGGTGGGTCTTTTTATCCTTGGACCCTTTAAAAGGCCCAACCATATCAATCCCCCAGACTGCGAACGACCAAGTAATTGGAAGCATCCTCAATTCTTGAGCTGGCACATGAGCTCGCCATGAAAACTTCTAACAACCATCACATTTACTGACCAAATCCTTCGCATCAGCATGAGCCATTAGCCAATAAAATCCATGACGAAAGCCTTTGGCCATAAGGGACTTTGAACCGGCATGATGACCACAATCCCCTTCATGAATCTCACGAAGAATCTCACGGCCCTCCCCAGGAGAAACACAATGCTGAAACGCCCAAGTGACACTGCGATGGTGCAACTCGCCATTGGCAATTGTCATTGACTTAGACCACCGGGTTATCTGTTTGGCCAAAGTTTCGTCCACAGGTAACTCACCCCGGGTCATGTAAGCGAAATATGGTACTGTCCAATCTGGGATAGCGTGAAGAGCCACCACCAATTGTGCCTCCGGGTCAGGAATAGCCAGCTCTTCCTCTGTAGGCAATTTGACAGAAGGGTTATGCAGAACATCCAAGAAAGTGTTAGGTGGCACCGGCTTACGCTGAGACCCCAACTGGCTTAAGGCATCAACTGCCTCATTTGTCATCCGATCAATGTGTTCCACTTGATAACCCTTGAAGTGCCCAGCAATAGCATCAACTTCGCGGCGATAAGCCTCCATGAGTGGATCCTTACAATCCCATGTGCCTGAGACTTGTTGAGCCACCAAGTCTGAGTCGCCGAAACATCTCACCCGGCTTAAGTTCATCTCCTTATCCATCCGAAGACCATGGAGCAAGGCTTCATACTCAGCTGCATTGTTAGTACAAGGAAACATCAACCTTAGGACATAACAAAACTGGTTACCTCGAGGGGAAGCTAAAACAACTCCAGTCCCCGAGCCTTCCAATTGCCTGGACCCATCAAAGTGAATAGTCCAATACATGTTATCTGGCTTCTCTTCAGGCATCTGCAGCTCTATCCAACCGTTGATGAAACTTGAGACTTGATGGCAGTGCGAGGCATGTACTTCAAACCATGAGGTCCTAGCTCAATGGCCCACTTGGCTACCCACCCTGTGGCTTCTCTGTTTTGAATAATATCCCCTAAGGGAGCAGAACTGACCACGGTGATGGGATGACCCAGAAAATATTATTTAAGGTTCCGACTGGCCATGCACACCCCATACACGAGCTTCTGCCAATGTGGATACCTCTGCTTGGACTCAATAAGCACCTCAATGATATAGTAAACCGGCCGTTGAACCGGATATTCCTTGTCAGCTTCTTTCCGTTACACCACAACAGCTACACTGACAGCCCGGGCGTTAGCAGCCACATATAAGAACAATGGCTCCTTATCAACGGGAGCAGCAAGGACTGGCTGCTCAGCTAGCTGTTTCTTCAAAGCTTCAAACGTGTCGTTAGCAGCATCGCTCCAGACAAAATTATCTGTTTTCTTCATCATCTGGTACAGTGGTATGGCCTTCTCACCCTACCGGCTTATGAACCGGCTTAAGGCGGCAATACAACCCACCAGACGCTGCACATCATTGATACATGCCGGCTTTGCCAGGGAAGTGATGGCCTTGACCTTTTTCGGGTTAGCCTCAATGCCTCTATTAGAAATCAGAAAACCCAAAAGCTTGCCTGCTGGCACAACAAAAACACACTTAGTCGGGTTAAGCATCATCTTGTAGACCCGGAGATTGTCGAAGGTCTCCTTCAAATCATCTATCAAGGTTTCCCTCTCTCTGGATTTCACCACAATATCATCCACATAAGCATGAACGTTGTGCCCAATCTGACTGTGGAGACAGTTCTGCACACACGCTAATAAGTCGCCTGGGCACTCTTAAGCCCAAAGGGCATAGACACATAGCAGAAGGCTCCAAACAGAGTGATGAAAGCTGTCTTCTCCTGGTCCTTAACTGCCATCTTGATCTGATGATAACCAGAATAAGCATCCAAAAAACTCAACCACTCACAACCCATCGTAGCATCAATGATTTGATCAATACGAGGGAGAGCAAAAGGATCAGCCGGACAAGCCTTATTTAAGTCCGTGTAGTCCACACACAAACGCCAAGTGCCGTTTTTCTTAAGCACCAACACCGGGTTAGCCAAGCACTCCAGATGAAAGACTTCAACAATGAACCCAGCCGCCAAGAGCTGGGCCACTTCTTCACCGATGGCCTTATGCCTCTCCTCATTGAAGCATCGAAGGAATTGCTTGATCGGCTTAAACTTCGGATCAATATTAAGAGTGTGCTCAGCGAGTTCCCTCGGTACACCTAGCATGTCAGAAGGTTTCCATGCGAAAATGTCCCGGTTCTCACAGATGAACTCGATGAGCGCGCTTTCCTATTTTGGATCCAGGTTAGCACTGATACTGAACTGCTTGGATGAGTCGCCAGGAACAAAATCAACCAGCTTAGTGTCATCGGCCAACTTAAACTTCAGCACCGGATCATGCTCTGTAGTAGGCTTCTTCAGAGATGTCATATCATCTGGGTCAACATTATCCTTATAGAACTTCAACTCTCTATTGCATAGACAGACTCAGCGTAAGCAACATCACCCTCTTCACACTCCAAAGCTATTTTCCGACTCCCATTGTCGGTGTCCAAACAGGCGGATCTCGGGTAGGGGGTCCCGAACTGTGCGTCTAGGCGGATGGTAACAGGAGACAAGGGACACGATGTTTTTACCCAGGTTCGGGCCCTCTCGATGGAGGTAAAACCCTACTCCTGCTTGATTAATATTGATGATATGGGTAGTACAAGAGTAGATCTACCACGATATCAAAGAGGCTAAACCCTAGAAGCTAGCCTATGGTATGATTGTTGTTCGTCCTATGGACTAAAACCCTCCGGTTTATATAGGCACCAAAGAGGGTTAGGGTTACACAGAGTCGGTTACAATGGTAGGAGATCTACGTATCCATATCACCAAGCTTGCCTTCCACGGCAAGGAAAGTCCCATCCGGACACGGGACGGAGTCTTCAATCTTGTATCTTCATAGTCCGGGAGTCCGGCCAAAGGTGATAGTTCGGCTATCCGGACACCCCCTAATCCGGGGCTCCCTCAGTAGCCCCCGAACCAGGCTTCAATGGCGATGAGTCCGGCGCATAGATTGTCTTCGGCATTGCAAGGCGGGTTCTTCTCCAAATCCTGTGCACATGTTGAATAGCGTCCGGCTACTCGTAAATATTGCGCTCCTTGGCTTCCACGCCCAATAATGGCCATCTTCCACGTGTCGAACGAATGCGAAAAGCCAGGGTATTTTTACATTTACGCCCCTAGCTGCGCAAATGAGCTGCCTATAAAGGAGACGAGGATCTAGATCCGAATCACACTATCCTCCCTTCACGAGCATTCATTGGAGTGCATCTGACAGAAATCCATTCCATCATGGATAGTCGACGCGGCTCCTTCTCTCGCCTTCCCAGCCCTCATCCTGGAGATTGGGAGAGATGCTCCGTCCCACACAGCGAGCTAGTGACGCTCCAAACCAAGGGATTTCTTCCCCCAGACTTCATGGTTCCGGTTCGAGCCGGACTCGCCACCTATAAGGGCAGAAAGCAAGCGGAGAGCATCCCCAGTCCCTCCAAAGGAGAGCGGGTATGCCTTGTCCCTTATTTGATAAGAGGGCTCGGATTTCCAATTCATCCGTTTCTCCCGGGGCTCCTGGAGTTCTACGGCCTCCAGTTGCACAACCTTACGCCTGCCTCCATCTTGCATATTGCGGGCTTCGTGGCCCTTTGCGAGCTATTTTTGGGCATCGAGGCTCATTTTGCGTTTTGGAAGAAGCTGTTCTGCCTTGTGCCCCGTTCTCAAGAGGGGTCAATATATCAAGTGGGCGGAGCTGAACTATGGCGCATCGCCAGAACCGGATATCTATCCGAAACCCCGAAGAAGGCGTCCAAAGACTGGCCTTCGGAATGGTTTTATATAGAAGATGTCCCCCTGTCGGACCCTGTTCGGATCGGCCTCCCTGAGTTCAATAACGCTCCTTTGAAGAAACTCCTAAGCTGGCGTCCATGGAGCCCTCAGAAGGAAAATGACAGGGACGTCCTTTACCTGATGAGCCGAATCAGGTTGTTAGCTCATTCCGGACTGACCATGATCGGAGTCATGGCCACATGCATTATGCGGGGGGTGCAGCCGCTCCAGTAAAGAGGCCACCCCATGTGGGATTTCAACGGGGAGGATGATGCCACCCACCACGGCCGTAAGGGGTCGGGATCGGTCGCAGATTTGATGAAGATCTTGTCCGCATCGTACAAGGGAGAAGAGGAGGAATTTCTCTGCGTCAATCCACAGGACGGATTTTCTATGTACAATCCTCCAAGCTGGGTAAGCAGACATTTATTTTTGCCTATCCGATCCATACTCCCATAGTCAAGTATCTCATTTTGTGATTTCGGCGCAGGAACTGCGCCGGGCCGTAAAGGATATAAACAGCCCGCCTCCACAACCCGAGGATCTGGAACGCTTCCTCGATCCGACCTCCCAAGAGGATCCGTACATATCGGTGGAGCTGATCGATGGGGTATTTCACCAACTGAGCATCGATAATGCCTTGGTCGCCATTACGGCCGATTATCCCCGAATACTTCCAGCCTCGCAGGTAACTGAGACCGAAGTCCCAATAGTTTGAAAATGACCCATCCGTGCTTGTTTTTGATCACCGTATACCAATGGTGTTTTGCAGGGGAAGTCCTTGAGGCGGAAGGCCGAGCCTGCGACGGCTAGTCAACAAGGGACAACAAGGCCCAACAGGCTGAAAAGAAGTGCAGTCCAGATTGAAACGCCGGTGCAACGGTATGGCGTGTCATCTTACTCCCAGGTTTTATTCCCGGGAGGCATACTAACGCTCGTGCTTTTTCAGGAAGAAGAGCGCTCGCCGGACTATATCCGGAGAGGTTGCTAATCAATCCTCCGCTCGCCAGGCTCCAAAGCTAGGTCCAGAAGCGGAGGCGAACACGAGGCGTGCGTCAGATGCTCCTCCGACAGAGGATGCCGACAGGTTATCTGCCACCAATTCCGAGGTGGAGAGTGCCATGAATCACAGGCGTCGCCGGACAGTTCTTCGTGACGCATGTTTCTCCCCAGAGGCATTGGATGCCTTCAATTCGGGAGATGCGCACCTCCGTGCCGCTCAAAATGGTCTAGCCAGAGCCACGGAGCAGTATGTAAAAGACATACGGGTGAGAAAATTTGACAGTTATATATGCCAGTAGCCCCCGAGACTTGAAATAGTTAGAATAACTAATTTAAGGATCATTTATTGTGCAGGATCTTACAGAAAAGAATACCCAACTGTCCCAGGAGCTAGAGGAGTGCAAAGCCCAACTTGAGGCCGCACTAGCCGCAGCAGGGGAAGCCAAAGAGACCCCCTCTGGTATATATACTTCAAAAGATAAGTAATTTGTGAAGTGCGGCGTGTGTATAAGTCTAACAATAATATTGCAGATGGCACCGGGATAGATCCGGACAAGCAACAGCTCATGCGCCGGTTAAAGGCCGGCGAGAATGTGCTTACAAGGGTGAGGCAAGAGAAAAATAATCTCCCAGATGCCAACACCCTGCTGGGTGAGGAACTAAAGGATGTTCGTGCCCAGCTTTCTGACTCCGTTAAGGAGAATCGGCGGCTTCGACGCGGCATTTTTAGTAAGTGCTTGAACGAAGTTTGAAAAAGAGTTCGGCGAGGAAGTCGACTAACAGAGTTATGTCTGTAGGTATGCTCACAGGCTGCCCTGCAGAGGAAATGCCCGGTTCTACGGGTGACCTTCTTCCCGAGCTCTTGCAACTACATGAACGAGTTCGGCAGGTGATGAAAGGCGTCGCCTAGGCCTTGTGGCCATCTGTTTCCCTACCCGAAGGCTTTGGAGAGCTTGCAGAGAGGCTTCACGGAGCGCGGCGGCGCTTTCTCTTATGGAAGATATTGGCCTGCCGTCAAGGCGCCAGGGAGGCATGGGCCATGGTGAAGACGCGGTACACGAAGGCTGACCCAAACCACATGGCCGAGGTCGGACCTGTGGGGCCTAATGGGAAGGAGATCCCTGTGAGCTTAGTGTACGGCCAAGTAGAATTGGCCGCAAAGTATTCCCAGCAGGACTATAAACTAGACAGCCTATTAGATGGCATTGAAGAGGAATACAATCAGTCGAATTGACTATGTAATTTAAGATGACATGTAAAATGCCTTCTAGCCGGATTGTAGATCGTTTGTCATAGCGAACCTTTTCGCTTCAACCTCGGGACCCAATAGTCCGGAGTGTGTCCGAATACCCTCGCGGTTATATAAGAACCGGGACATGCGTGGAGACCAGGCGTAGGGGTCATTAGTGCTTTATCAGACAAGAGCCCAACTAGTTATGTTATATTACATGGTTAGTAAGAAACATCTTCAGGGAGAATAGTTCCGTTAGGGGTTCCTTTCCCTGGGAGGCATGCCCTAAAGTGCATGTCCGGACTGCGAAAAAAGCAGAAAAACATCTGGGGGCAGATAAATAAATAGGTAAGAAATCGTCTTTTAGTTCACCGACCGAATATTCCCTTAAGAATGCTAGCTTTTGGCTTCACCCAGTCTAAGGTACACATCCGGCTGACCCGACAGTAACAATCGCAGAGGTGCTCCCTTTACCACCTAGCCGAACAATCGGGAACGTAGGGGTAAGCACAGGAGCCAGGCAACCCAGCTTGGCCAAAACTTAAGTCATATCGATGCATATAATGGTGAATAAAAGGTACATGCGGAAGTGTGACACATGTGTTGGGCACGAAGCCCGCATAAATAAGCTTCTGTTAAAGAAGCCCCCAGGTATAATGAGCGCGGATAGTGCGTCAAGTGTGTGCGAACAAAGCACGAACGAGCCTTCAAAGGCTGTAAGAGAAAAGGAGGGAGAAGGGGAGAAATATAAGACAGCTACTGTATAAAATATAGATGGAGGAAGGAGACAAACTCAGAATCTGGCACTAGGCGTAGAATCTTCGGAGACGGGCTGCGTTCCATGGGTTCGGCTCGAGTCGGTTATCCGATGCATTTTGTAGACGGTACGCTTCGCCGGTCAGGACTTGGTCGATGATGAAGGGACCTTCCCATTTGGGCTTGAGTTTGTCCTTTTTCTTGTCCGGCAGGCGTAGAACTAACTCGCCAACATTGTAAGTTTTGGCCCGTACTTATCTGCTTCGATATCTTCGAGCCTGCTGTTGATAGAATGCGGAATGGGCTTTTGCCACGTCACGCTCCTCCTCCAAGGCGTCCAAACTATCCCGCCGATCGAGCTCGGCTTCTCTTTCTTCGTACATGCGCACGCAAGGTGAGTCATGAATTATATCGCAGGGCAATACTGCCTCTGCGCCGTATACCATAAAGAATGGTGTGAATCTGGTAGTGCGGTTTGGCTTGGTCCGCAGCCCCCAGAGTACAGAGTCGAGCTCCTCTACCCATGTTAGATTCCTTGGGGGACCGCACTAGTCTGGGTTTGATGCCGCTCATGATTAGACCATTTGCTCGCTCGACTTGACCGTTAGTTTGAGGGTGATAGACTGAAGCATAGTCAAGCTTGATGCCCATGTTTTTGCACCAGAGTTTGACCTCGTCGGCCATGAAGTTCGTGCCGTTATCAGTGATGATGCTGTGGGGGACGCCGTAACGGTGTACGACCCCTGATATGAAGTCTATCACTGGTCCAGATTCGGCCGTCTTAACAGGTTTGGCCTCTATACATTTGGTGAATTTATCCACCATGACCAGTAGGTATTTTTGCTTGTGGGTTCCTCTTTTAAGGGGTCCAACCATGTCAAGCCCCCAGACCGCGAAGGGCCAGGTGATGGGTATAGTTTTGAGGGTGGTGGGTGGCATGTGGCTTTGATTAGCAAAGAGCTGGAAACCGACGCATCGTTGGACTAAGCCCTGAGCATCTGCCCGGGACGTCGGCCAATAAAATCCTGTACGGAAGGCCTTGCCTACAAGGGCCCGGGCTGCGGCGTGGTGCCCGCCGAGTCTGGCATGAATTTCCACCAGAAGATTCCGCCCTTCCTCTTCGCAGATACACCTTTGAAGGACTCCGGTTGTGCTTTTCTTATAAAGCTCTCCCTCATGGACCTTGTAGGCTTTAGATCCCCGCACTATGCAGCGGGCCTCATTTTGGTCCTCGGGAAGTTCCTGCCTGGTTAGGTAGGCTAGGAATGGTTCCATCCACGGGGCGATGACTGCCATTATTACGTGGGCTGAGGGTGTTACTTCGTTGGCAGAACCACCAATTGTGTCAAAATGTTCGGTGTCGGGCAGTGCGGTTGGGTCCGGGTTGTTATTTCCGGACTCCCCCTCCCATAGTACGGATGGCTTAAACAACCTCTCTAGGAAGATGCTGGGAGGGACGGCATCGCGCTTTGCGCCAATGCGTGCCAATACGTCTGCTGCCTGGTTGTTATCCAGGGCTATATGGTGAAATTCGAGCCCCTCGAACCGAGCTAACATTTTTAGGACGGCGTTGCGATAGGCTGCCATTTTTGGATCCTTGGCATCGAAGTCTCCATTTATTTGGGATATCGCGAGGTTCGAATCCTCGCGCACCTCTAGGCGTTGAATGCCCATGGAGACTGCCATCCGGAGACCATGTAGAAGGGCCTCGTATTCGGCTGCATTGTTGGAGTCCGTATACATTATCTGGAGTACGTATTGAACTGTATCTCCGGTTGGGGACGTCAGAATGACGCCAGCCCCCAGACCAGCCAACATTTTGGAGCCGTCGAAGTGCATGATCCAGTTGGAATATGCGCCGTACTCTTTAGGGAGTTCGGCTTCAATCCATTCGGCGACGAAGTCGGCCCAAACTTGCGACTTAATAGCTCGCTGTGGCTTATAGGTTATGTCGAACGGGAGGAGCTCAATGGCCCATTTGGCAATCTGGCCCATCGCGTCGCGGTTGTTTATAATGTCGTTAAGAGGTACTTCAGAGGCTACTGTTATCGAACACTCTTGAAAGTAGTGTCGCAGCTTCCGGGATGCCATAAACACCGCGTACGCTGTCTTTTGATAATGCGGGTACCGTGACTTGCATGGAGTTAGGACAGTGGACACGTAGTAAACTGGTTTTTGAAGGGGGAACTTGTGTCCATCCGTTTCTCGTTCGACAATGAGTACCGCGCTTACAACTTGATGAGTTGCCGTGATATATAATAGCATTGGTTCGCCCATGTTGGGCGCGGCCAGGACCGGGTTTGTTGCCAATATGCATTTTATTTCTTCGAGTCCGGCCATGGCGGCATCCGTCCACTCGAAGTGTTCGATGCATCGGAGGAGGCGATAAAGGGGTAATGCCTTTTCTCCCAAATGGGATATAAAGCGGCTTAGAGCCGCCACGCATCCAGTCAATTTTTGTATTTGTTTGAGGTCCTTTGGGATATCCAATTGTGACAGAGCTCGGATCTTGGCTGGGTTTGCTTCAATTCCTCTGCCGGATACAATGAAGCCCAAGAGCTTTCCGGCTAGTACGCCGAAAACGCATTTTTCCGGGTTGAGCTTGATGTCATATGTTCGGAGATTATCGAATGTGAGCCTCAAGTCATCTACTAGAGTTTCGACATGCTTGGTTTTAACGACCACATCGTCTATGTATGCCTCCACTGTTTTGCTGATCTGGTTTGCCAGACATGTCTGAATCATGCGCTGATATGTCGCGCTGGCGTTTTCGAGCCCGAAGGGCATTGTGTTGAAGCAGAATGGGCCGTATGGGGTGATGAATGCCGTTGCGGCTTGGTCGGGCTCTGCCATCTTAATTTGGTGGTAGCCGGAGTATGCATCGGAACCACGTCCAATCTAAGACTCAGGGGCCAAGAAGTTTCCGAACTGGGAAGCTTGGGTTCTTGGATGTTGTCCAATGAATCTAGCCCGCTGCCTGACTTTAGGTTCAGGGCTTGAGTGACGTCCTACCCTCCGCAGGAATCCGGCATGGAGGGATCGGGAATCCGGACATAGCTAGTCCTTAAAATAGAGGAAGGGTCGCCGTATTGTTCCTCAACCACAGCAACATGGTGGGTAACCTGGGGAGAGTCGATCTCTCTCAGATCGGGTTTAGGCCCAATCTGATCATAGTCTGTAGCGACTCCTAGGTCGGCGATGCAATACAAGAGCTCGTTTAAGGAAGAGAACTCCATCGGATCTAACTGCTCGGCGAGTTCCGAGTTAACGTGAAGATTTCTTTCGATGACCCGAGAAGTCATCGTCGGCGCGGTGGCCGAACAGGCGGTCATAAGAAAACCGCCTAGCCGGAGAGTTTGGCCGATGGCCAAACCTCCTTTAGCAACAGTGCCGTCTTTAAAGACGGGATGAGGCATCCTTCCTGATGGTGATGACACAGAGGAACTCTCAATGAAAGCACCAATGTCGGTGTCAAAACCGGCGGATCTCGGGTAGGGGGTCCCGAACTGTGTGTCTAGGCGGATGGTAACAGGAGACAAGGGACACGATGTTTTTACCCAGGTTCGGGCCCTCTCGATGGAGGTAAAACCCTACTCCTGCTTGATTAATATTGATGATATGGGTAGTACAATAGTAGATCTACCATGAGATCAGAGAGGCTAAACCCTAGAAGCTAGCCTATGGTATGATTGTTGTTCGTCCTACGGACTAAAACCCTCTAGTTTATATAGGCACCAAAGAGGGTTAGGGTTACACAAAGTCGGTTACAATGGTAGGAGATCTACATATCCGTACCGCCAAGCTTGCCTTCCACGGCAAGGAAAGTCCCATCTGGACACGGGACGAAGTCTTCAATCATGTATCTTCATTGTCCAGGAGTCCGACCAAAGGTGATAGTTCGTCTATCCGAACACCCCCTAATCCGGGACTCCCTCACCCATGCACTGTGATGGTTCCCTTATAACCTGGCATCTTGAGCTGCAGGTAAACATAACAAGGTCGTGCCATGAACTTAGCATAAGCCGGCCGTTCAAACAGAGCGTGATATGGGCTTCTGATCTTGACTACTTCAAAGGTTAACTTCTCGGCCCTGGAATCATGCTCATCACCGAAGGCCACCTCCAGTTCATTCTTGCCTACAGGGTACGCCGACTCACCAGGCACCACTCCATGGAAAACAGTATTAGACGGCTTAAGATTCTTATCGGTTAATCCCATGCGATGGAAGGTTTCATAATAAAGGATATTAATGCTGCTTCCTCCATCCATGAGTACTTTAGTGAACTTATATCCACCAACTTGAGGCGCCACCACCAAAGCCAAGTGACCCGGGTTATCGACTTGGGGCGGGTGATCCGCTCGACTCCACATAATAGGCTGCTCAGACCATCACAAGCAATGAGGGACTGCCGGCTCAACAGTGTTTATAGCCTGCTTGTGGAGCTTCTGGTCCTGCTTGCATAAACTTGTGGTGAAAATGTGATATTGCCCACTATTCAACTACTTCAGATTAATTTGATATCTAGACTGTTGCCGCTGCTGACCCCCTTGGCTGGATTGTTGATTATAACCGCCCTGATTACCTTGATTATAACCACCCTGATTACCTTGATTATAACCACCCTGATTACTTTGGTGGCCCTGGAAGCCCGAATTAGAACCGCCACCTCCATAGCCCGAGCCATGAGAACTGCCGCCACCTGGGCCGCCGCCCGGTCCATGATTGTTGTGAAACGAGTTAGAATTTTTGAAAGCCCTCATAGTTGAACAATCTTTCCAAAAGTGGGTAACTGGTTTCTCCTGCGTGCCATGCTTTGGACAGGGTTCATTCAGCAACTGCTCAAGAGTAGGACCTGATCCACTGGTCCGAGGAGGCAGCCTCCCCTTACGGCGCTGATTATTGCTTTGCGCATTGGTGTTAGCTACAAACTCCGAGTTACCATCAGCTTTGCGGTTACCGTTGCCCCCCTGATTCGTCGGGTTATGCTGCTGACCCTTGGCATTGTCATTCTTCTTTCCCTTTCCCGGTTTGTCATCATCAGACTCGAGGTCCTTGGTACTATCAGAATCGACATATTTTATGAGAGCCGCCATCAGCTGCCCCATATAATTACAATCGCGCTTGAGCCGCCCCAGCTTCTGCTTAAGAGGCAAAAAACGGCAATTTTTCTCCAGCATTAAGACTACAGAGCCGGCATTCATGTTATCGGATGAATGTATGATAGCCTTGACCCGGCACAACCAATGGGTTTTTGACTCACCCTCCTCTTGGGCGCAAGTAGCTAAGTCCACAATCGACATGGGTTGTTTGCATGTGTCTTTAAAGTTCTAAATAAACCAGGCCTTTAGCTCAGCCCATGACCCGATGGAATTAGCCGGCAGCCCTTTTAACCAAGTACAGGCCGTTCCATCCAGCATCATGGTGACGTACTTAGCACACGCGGCGTCACTGACCTCTAACAGTTCCATGGCCATCTCATAACTTTCAATCCACGCCTTAGGGGGTAAGTTGGCTATGTAATTAGGCATCTTACGAGGTCCTTTGAAATCCTTGGGCAAACACTCATTACACAAAGCCGGGACCAAACAGGGTACACCTGTAGATCTAGAGGTCACGCCTGCCTCTACCAAAGTCGTTGGATAAACCGGAAGGGGCTGGTGAGCCGCCTGCTGAGCCGCCTGCTCAGCCTCTTGAAACACTCTGTCCTGATCAACCAAGTTATGTGCTCCATCACGCGCCGGGTCATGCCCACGTGGCTGGTCACGACGCTGGGCATAGCTTGAAACGGCTGGTGAGTCCATGTGCCTACTATAACTCCAGCTTGGGCGAGGGGTCGAGTGGATTATATCTTGACTGTAAGAATATGCCTCCTGCTGCGCCAATGCTGTCTGAAGAAGTTCTCTGACCCTTCGTGTTTCAACCGCCCTCGGAGAGTCGCCATCCACCGGGAGAGCCGCCAATCGTGCGGCCGCTACGATCATGTTCTCCAAAGGATTGGAATAATGACCCGATGGTGTTGTGATGACCCACAAGTATAGGGGATCTATCATAGTCCTTTCGATAAGTAAGAGTGTCGAACCCAACGAGGAGCAGAAGGAAATGATAAGCGGTTTTCAGCAAGGTATTCTCTGCAAGTACTGAAATAAGTGGTAACAGATAGTTTTGTGATAGGATAAATTGTAACGAGCAACAAGTAACAAAAGTAAATAAAGTGCAGCAAGGTGGCCCAATCCTTTTTGTAGCAAAGGAAAAGCCTGGACAAACTCTTATAATAGGAAAAGTGCTCCCGAGGAAACATGGGAATATCGTCAAGCTAGTTTTCATCATGCTCATATGATTCGCGTTCGGTACTTTGATAATTTGATATGTGGGTGGACCAGTGCTTGGGAACTGCCCTTACTTGGACAAGCATCGCACTTATGATTAACCTCTATTGCAAGCATCCGCAACTACAACAAAAGTATTAAGGTAAACCTAACCATAGCATGAAACATATGGATCCAAATCAGCCCCTTACGAAGCAACGCATAAACTAGGGTTTAAGCTTCTGTCACTCTAGCAACCCATCATCTACTTATTACTTCCCAATGCCTTCCTCTAGGCCCAAATAATGGTGAAGTGTTATGTAGTCGACGTTCACATAACACCACTAGAGGTAAGACAACATACATCTTATCAAAATATCAAACGAATACCAAATTGACATGACTACTAATAGCAAGACTTCTCCCTTGTCCTCAGGAACAAATGTGACTACTCACAAAGAATATTCATGTTCATAATCAGAAGGGTAATAATGTGCATAAAGGATCTGAACATATGATCTTCCACCAAATAAACCAACTAGCATCAACTACAAGGAGTAATCAACACTACTAGCAACCTACTAGCACCAATCCCGGACTTGGAGACAAGAATTGGATACAAGAGATGAACTAGGGTTTGGAGATGAGATGGTGCTGATGAAGATGTTGATGGAGATTGCCCTCTCCCGATGAGAGGAGCGTTGGTGATGACGATGGTGATGATTTCCCCCTCCCG
Organism: Triticum aestivum; assembly: GCF_018294505.1. Classification (NCBI taxonomy): domain Eukaryota; kingdom Viridiplantae; phylum Streptophyta; class Magnoliopsida; order Poales; family Poaceae; genus Triticum; species Triticum aestivum. The sequence continues at coordinate 400,032,093 of NC_057798.1, read as the reverse complement.
GAGGGAAGTGTCCCCGGCAGAACAGCTCTGCCGGAGCCCTAGATTGGTTCTGCCAAGGTTCCGCTCGCGGCGGCGGAGTCTCGTCCTGAAAGGTTGCCCTTTATTTTTTTTCTCATTGAAAGACTTCATATAGGAGAAGATGGAGGTCGGAGAGCCACCATGGGCCCACAAGGTAGGGGGCGCGCCCCCACCCTCGTGAGCAGGGTGTGGGCCCCCTGGCCTTCATCTTTGGTGACGATTTTTCTTTATTTATTTTAAGGTATTCCGTGGAGTTTCAGGACTTTTGGAGTTGCGCAGAATAGGCCTTCAATATTTGCTCCTTTTCCAGCCCAGAATTCCAGCTGCCAGCATTCTCCCTCTTCATGTAAACCTTGTAAAATAAGAGAGAATAGCCATAAGTATTGTGACATAACGTGAAATAACAGCCCATAATGCAATAAATATTGATATAAAAGCATGATGCAAAATGGATGTATCAACTCCCCCAAGCTTAGACCTCGCTTATCCTCAAGCGAAAAGCCGATAACAATAAATATGTCCTCATGTTTAGAGGTAGAGGCGTCGATAAAAATAAAAATACGGACATGAAGGCATCATGATTATTTCATAACAGCAACATATATAGATTTTGTCATATGATTACTTATGTTCAAGTGATGATCTTTTCAGAAAGCCAAAGTATGAATCAGAAACCTTATTGAGCACCAACAAATTATACCCTCAGTCATTGAAACAATTGCAATTTATCATAACATCGGAAAGAGTCTATGTCAGAGCTTAAAAGCAAGTCCACATACTCAACTATCACTTAGTCCTTCATAATTGCTAACACTCACGCGATACTTGTGGTTACAGAGTTTTAATCGGACACAGAGAAAGATAGGGGCTTATAGTTTTTCCCACAACCTCTTACCTCAAGGGTAATGTCAACAATAATAATTCATGCTCCCCCACATCCAATTAGATATATATATCATGTTCTTTCCAACATGCTGAGCTTGCCAAAGGATAAAATAAAAAGGGAAAGGTGAAGATCACCGTGACTCTTGCATAAGGTAGAGGATAATAATAAAAGACAGGCCCTTCGCAGAGGGAAGCAGAGGTTGTCATGCGCGTTTAAGGTTGATGCACAAAATCTTAATGCAAAAGAACGTCACTTTATATTGCCCCTTGTATGTGAACCTTTATTATGCAGTCCGTCGCTTTTATTGCGTCCCCAACAAGTTTGTACAAAGTTTATTTTCTCCGCACTAATAAGTCATGCATATTTAGAGAGAAATTTTTATTTCTTGCACCAATGACAACTTACTTGAAGGATCTTACTCAATCCATAGGTAGATATGGTGGACTCTCATGGCAAAACTGGTTTAAGGGTATTTGGAAGCACAAGTAGTATTTCTACTTAGTGCTGAGAATTTGGCTAGCATGAGGGGGAAAGGCAAGCTCAACACGGTAGAGGATCCATGACAACATACTTTATCTCAGATATAAAAAACATAACTCATTATGTTGTCTTCCTTGTCCAACCTCAACTCTTTAGCATGTCATATTTTAATGAGTGCTCCCAATCATAAAAGATGTCAATGATAATATATCTATATGTGAAACCTCTCTTTCCTTATTACTTCCTATTAATTGCAACGATGACCAAAGCTATATTTGCCAACTCCCAACAACTTTAAATCATCATACTCTTTCTATGTGAAGTCATTACTTTCAATAATATCAATATGAACTCTTTGATTCTTTTTATTCTTTTTCTTCTAATCACCCAAGATCATGGCAAAATACTCAAGCCCTTGACTCAACACTAATCTTTATTATATAGCTCACGGACTCGATTACAAAGAAGGATCATAAAGCAAAACTCAAAACTAGATCATGCCATGACTTTATTCCACTAAATCAAGATACTACTAATAGGATCAAACTAAGAAAAACGGTAAAGATAGGAGTTGTGATGGTGATACGATACCAGGGCACCTCCCCCAAGCTTGGCAGTTGCCAAGGGGGGTGCCCATACCCATGTGATTATTTCTCCTTCTTTGTTGTTGGCGTAATATTCTTGGCGATGATTCCCCTCAAGATACGGTTCTCCTCCTCGAGCTTATTGGCTTGCTGCTTGAGGTCCATTATTTCCTTGTGAAGCATTCCTGTAATGGCTAAAGCTCCTTGCACCCAAGGGTGTTGCATAGCTGCAGGAGAACTAGAGACACTCCTCATATTTTCATAGGAAAGAAATCTAACATTAGAAGGGATAACCGAGTTTGGAATATCCAAGCTCTGTAGTTCCCCCATCATAAACCCAGATCGGAGGCGAGAGGTGACTTCTTGATCTTCCATGGCATCTACTCTCATCAGGTCAGCCTCCATCTCTTCCTCCGTTGCTGGCCCAAAGTGGTCAGCGTCGCTGTTTGCCCTTGGTTCCGATGCCGGGTTAGATACCCGGCTCTCCCCGACTGACTCTTGAGAAGACATCTTGCTCTAATCTGCAGCAGCAACAGCTCGAAACAAAAACAGGGGATATTTGCGTGATACGAGAGTCAAAACCTTTGGGAGTATATATAATGAATTTTTACCGACCAAAATATGTATCGTGCAAGGAAACAGAGTCCGGAGGGCACACGAGGTGCTCACGAGGTAGGGGGCGCGCCCAGGGGAGTAGGGCGCGCCCTCCACCCTCGTGGAGGCCTCGTGTCCTCCCCGAACTGCTACTTATTTTTCTAATTTTCTAAATATTCCAAAACAGAGAAATATTGCCTTAAAATTGTTTTGGAGTCAGTTTACTTACCGTACCACATACCTATTCCTTTTTGGGGTCTGGAACGTTCTGGAAAGTGTCCCTTATGTACTCCTCCGGGGTTACGGTTTCAATAATATTAGTTTCAACATTTATAGGATTACCTGAGATATAGTGTTTGATCCTTTGACCATTTACCACCTTCGGATTTGTGCCTGCGAAGTTGTTGATTTTTATGGCACCGGAACGATAGACCTCCTCGATAACGTAAGGACCTTCCCATTTGGAGAGAAGTTTTCCTGCAAAAAATCTTAAACGAGAGTTGTATAGCAATACATAATCACCCACATTAAACTCGTGATTTTGTATCCTTTTGTCATGCCATCTTTTAACCTTTTCTTTAAACAACTTGGCATTTTCATAAGCTTGGGTTCTCCATTCATCAAGTGAGCTAATATCAAATAACCTCTTCTCACCGGCAAGTTTGAATTCATAGTTGAGCTCTTTAATAGCCCAATATGCCTTATGTTCTAGTTCGAGAGGTAAGTGACATGATTTTCCATAAACCATTTTATACGGAGACATACCCATAGGATTTTTGTATGCGGTTCTATAGGCCCACAACGCGTCATTCAGTTTCTTGGACCAATTCTTTCTAGACCTATTGACAGTCTTTTGCAGAATTAATTTGAGCTCTCTATTGCTCAATTCTACTTGACCACTAGACCGCGGGTGATAAGGAGACGCAATTCTATGATTAACGTCATATTTAGCAAGCATCTTACGGAAAGCACCATGAATAAAGTGTGAACCACCATCAGTCATTAAGTATCTAGGGACTCCAAACCTCGGAAAAATAACTTCCTTAAGCATTTTAATAGAAGTGTTATGATCAGCACTACTAGTTGGAATAGCTTCTACCCACTTAGTAACGTAATCAACAACAACTAAAATATGAGTATATCCATTAGAGGCAGGAAAAGGTCCCATATAATCAAAGCCCCAAACATCAAATGGTTCAATAACAAGTGAATAATTCATAGGCATTTCTTGACGTCTACTAATATTACCAATTCTTTGACATTCGTCGCAAGACAAAACAAACTTACGGGCATCTTTGCAGAGAGTAGGCCAATAAAAACCGGATTGCAATATCTTATGTGCAGTTCTATCTCCAGCGTGGTGTCCTCCATAAGCTTTGGAGTGACACTTGCGTAGGATCTGTTCCTGTTCATGCTCAGGTACACGACGTCTAATAACACCATCTAATCCTTCTTTATGAAGATGTGGGTCATCCCAAAAGTAATGTCGCAAGTCATAGAAAAACTTTTTCTTTTGTTGGTATGTGAAGCTAGGTGGTATAAATTTAGCAACAATATAATTAGCATAATCAGCATACCATGGAGTGCTATGAGAAGTACTTATGACATTTAATTGTTCATCTGGAAAGCTATCATCAATAGGTAGTGGGTCATCAAGAACATTCTCTAACCTAGATAAATTGTCTGCAACGGGGTTCTCAGCTCCTTTTCTATCAACAATATGCAAATCAAATTCTTGAAGCAAGAGAACCCATCTAATAAGTCTAGGTTTTGCATCTTTCTTTTCCATAAGATATTTAATAGCAGCATGATCTCTGTGAATAGTTACTTTAGAATCAACAATATAGGGTCTGAATTTATCACAAGGAAATACAATTGCTAAAAGTTCCTTTTCGGTAGTAGCATAATTTCTTTGAGCATTGTCTAGAGTCTTACTAGCATAATGGATAACATTCAATTTCTTATCAACTCTTTGACCTAGAACAACACCTACATCATAATCACTAGCATCACACATAATTTCAAAGGGTAAATTCCAATCAGGTGGCTGAACAACAGGTGCAGAGACTAATGCTTTCTTAAGTATTTCAAATGCTTCTACACAATCATCATCAAAGACAAATGGTACATCTTTTTGTAATAAATTAGTCAGAGGCCGAGAGATTTTTGAGAAGTCCTTAATGAACCTCCTATAAAATCCGGCGTGACCAAGGAAACTTCTTATACTTTTTATGTCCTTAGGACATGGCATCTTTTCAATAGCATCAACCTTGGCTTTATCAACTTCAATACCTTTTTCAGACACTTTGTGCCCCAAGACAATACCTTCATTCACCATAAAGTGGCACTTTTCCCAATTCAAGACAAGATTAGTTTCTTCGCATCTCTGCAAAACTCTAGCAAGATTGCTCAAGCAATCATCAAAAGAGGAACCATAGACGGAAAAGTCATCCATGAAAACCTCACAAATTTTCTCAGAGAAGTCAGAGAATATAGCCATCATGCATCTTTGAAAGGTAGCAGGTGCATTACATAAACCGAAAGGCATACGTCTATAAGCAAAAGTACCAAAAGGGCATGTAAAAGTAGTCTTTGATTGATCTTTAGCCAACACAGGTATTTGAGAAAAACCGGAATAACCATCTAGAAAGCAATAATGTGTATGTTTGCATAATCTTTCTAGCATTTGATCAATAAAAGGTAAGGGGTAATGATCTTTCTTAGCAGCCTTATTTAATTTGCGGAAATCAATTACCATCCTATAACCTGTGATAATTCTTTGCGGAATCAATTCATCTTTATCATTAGGGACAACAGTAATACCTCCCTTCTTAGGGACACAATGGACAGGACTTACCCACTGACTATCAGCAACGGGATAAATTATACCTGCCTCCAGAAGCTTGAGTATTTCTTTTCTTACCACTTCTTTCATTTTAGGAATCAAACGACGTTGAGGATCACAAACTGGTTTGGCATCCGCTTCCAAATTTATTTTATGTTGACATAGAGTGGGACTGATGCCCTTAAGATCATCCAGAGTATATCCAATAGCGGCACGATGCTTCTTCAGAGTTTTCAATAATCTTTCCTCTTCATGCTCTGAAAGGTTAGCGCTAATAATGACAAGATATATTTTCTTTTCATCAAGATAAGCATACTTAAGATTATGAGGCAACGGTTTAAGCTCAAACACGGGATCACCCTTGGGTGGAGGAGGATCCCCTAGGATTTCAACAGGCAAATTGTGTTGCAGAATAGGTTCCTGTTTAAAGAATACTTCATCTATTTCCCTTCTTTCATTCATGAACATATCATTTTCATGGTCTAGCAAATAGTGTTCTAAAGGATCACTAGGAGGTACGGCAATAGAAGCAAGACCAATAATTTCATCCATACTAGGCAATTCTTCCTCACGATGTTGTTTACTAAATTTAGAGAAATTAAACTCATGAACCATATCATCCAAGCCAACAGTAACAACATTCTTTTTGCAGTCTATCATAGCATTAACAGTATTCAAGAAGGGTCTACCAAATATAATGGGACAAAAGCTACCTTGTGGAGAACCAAGAACAAGAAAATCAGCGGGATATTTGGTTTTCCCACACAAGACTTCAACATCTCTAACAATTCCCACCGGTGAAATAGTATCTCTATTGGCAAGTTTAATTGTGACATCAATTTCTTCTAACTCAGCAGGTGCAATCTCATGCATAATTTCTTTGTATAAGTCAATGGGTATAACACTAGCACTAGCACCCATATCACATAAGCCATGATAACAATGATCTCCTATTTTAATAGAAATAACAGGCACGCCTACCACAGGTCTATGTTTATCTCTATCACAGGGTTTAGCAATTCTAGCAGTTTCACCAGAGAATTGAATAACATGCCCATCAATATTACCAGACAAGAGATATTTAACAATAGAAATATTGGGTTCTACTTTGACTTGCTCAGGTGGTGTATAAGTCCTAGTATTGCTTTTACGAACAATAGTTGAAGCTTTAGCATGATCCTTCATTCTAACAGGGAAGGGTGGTTTCTCAACATAAGAAGTAGGAACAATAGGATCATTGTAAGTGACAATCTTTTCTTCAAATTTTATAGGTGCAGCTACTTTTACTTCTATGGGAGGATGATATTTAAACCACTTCTCCTTGGGGAGATCAACATAAGTAGCAAAAGATTCACAGAAAGAAGCTACTATCTTAGAGTCAAGTCCATATTTAGTGCTAAACTTACGGAAAATACCGGTATCCATAAAAGATTTAACACAATCAAACTTAGGTGTCATACCTGACTCCTTACCTTAGTCGAGGTCCCAATCTTCAGAGTTGCGTTTAATTCTATCCAATAAATTCCATCTAAATTCAATAGGCTTCATCATAAAAGAGCCAACACAAGAATTATCGAGCATGGTGCGATTGTTGCCAGAAAGCCGAGCATAAAAACTTTGCATAATCACTTCTTTTGTGAGCTCATGATTGGGGCATGAATATAACATTGATTTAAGCCTCCCCCAAGCTTGAGCGATGCTTTTTCCTTCGCGAGGCCAAAAATTATATATATAATTGCGATCACGATGAGCAAGATGCATATGGTAATACTTTTGATGAAATTCTAATTTCAATCTTTTATAGTTCCATGATCTCGTATCATCACATAGCCTATACCATGTCCATGCGTCTCCCTCCAAAGATAAAGGGAAACTTTCCTCTTAACAACATCATCGGGTATACCTGCAAGCTTAAATAGTCCACAAATATCATCCACACAGCGTAGATGTTCATCAGGATGCTTTGTTCCATCTCCTGTAAAAGTGTTAGCTAGCAGTTTTTCCATCATACCCGAAGGAATCTGAAAAGGAGTTTCATTTTCAATAGGTTCAGTAGGTTCGGTAGGTTGAGGAGCAACTCTTGGCTCAACTGGACGGGGTGAAGATACCCCGAACAAGCCCCTTAGACAATTACTTTCCATAGTAACAAGTGACAGAAAATTTCAGCACACTAAATAAATTTTTCTTTACCAAATTCCACCTACCAAAGGCGCTTCACTCCCCGGCAACAGCACCAAAAAAGAGTCTTGACGACCCACAAGTATAGGGGATCTATCGTAGTCCTTTTGATAAGTAAGAGTGTCGAACCCAATGAGGAGCAGAAGGAAATGATAAGCGGTTTTCAGCAAGGTATTCTCTGCAAGTACTGAAATAAGTGGTAACAGATAGTTTTGTGATAGGATAAATTGTAACGAGCAACAAGTAACAAAAGTAAATAAAGTGCAGCAAGGTGGCTCAATCCTTTTTGTAGCAAAGGACAAGCCTGGACAAACTCTTATAATAGGAAAAGTGCTCCCGAGGAAACATGGGAATATCGTCAAGCTAGTTTTCATCATGCTCATATGATTCGCGTTCGGTACTTTGATAATTTGATATGTGGGTGGACCGGTGCTTGGGTACTACCCTTACTTGGACATGCATCCCACTTATGATTAACCTCTATTGCAAGCATCCGCAACTATAACAAAAGTATTAAGGTAAACCTAGCCATAGCATGAAACATATGGATCCAAATCAGCCCCTTACGAAGCAACGCATAAACTAGGGTTTAAGCTTCTGTCACTCTAGCAACCCATCATCTACTTATTACTTCCCAATGCCTTCCTCTAGGCCCAAATAATGGTGAAGTGTTATGTAGTCGATGTTCACATAACACCACTAGAGGTTAGACAACATACACCTTATCAAAATACCAAACGAATACCAAATTCATATGACTACTAATAGCAAGACTTCTCCCTTGTCCTCAGGAACAAACGTCACTACTCACAAAGCATATTCATGTTCAGAATCAGAGGGGTAATAATGTGCATAAAGGATCTGAACATATGATCTTCCACCAAATAAACCAACTAGCATCAACTACAAGGAGTAATCAACACTACTAGCAACCTACTAGCACCAATCCCGGACTTGGAGACAAGAATTGGATACAAGAGATGAACTAGGGTTTGGAGATGAGATGGTGCTGATGAAGATGTTGATGGAGATTGCCCTCTCCCGATGAGAGGAGCGTTGATGATGACGATGGTGATGATTTCCCCCTCCCGGAGGGAAGTGTCCCCGGCCGAACAGCTCTTCCGGAGCCCTAGATTGGTTCCACCAAGGTTCCGCCTCGTGGCGGCGGAGTCTTGTCCCGAAAGGTTGCCCTTTATTTTTTTCTCATCGAAAGACTTCATATAGGAGAAGATGGAGGTCGGAGAGCCACCAGGGGGCCCACGAGCTAGGGGGCGTGCCCAGGGGGGGCGCCCCCACCCTCGTGAGCAGGGTGTGGGCCCCCTGGCCTTCAGCTTTGGCGATGATTTTTCTTTATTTATTTTAAGGTATTCCGTGAAGTTTCAGGACTTTCGGAGTTGCGCAGAATAGGCCTTCAATATTTGCTCCTTTTCCAGCCCAGAATTCCAGCTGCCGGCATTCTCCCTCTTCATGTAAACCTTGTAAAATAAGAGAGAATAGCCATAAGTATTGTGACATAACGTGAAATAACAACCCATAATGCAATAAATATTGATATAAAAGCATGATGCAAGATGGACGTATCATGTTGGTACATGCTGAGGCGGAGCGGTATTCAAACGAGGGGGTTCCATCTTGCGTGGTTGAACTAGCGTCCCAACTCCGGGTGCTGCAGCCTGGTTTATCTCCGGCGGGTTACCGGTCCCTGCTCCAAGCGTGCGAAACAGGTTTCTCGCCTCGTAAACCGGAGGTAGACGAGACTGGTGCCTCCTCCTCATGATTTCATTTGAATCGTTTTGATCCATTGTAAGCCTGAAAGTCTCTGATCAAATCCTCTGGGCTTGAACATCCAGGGCAGCCGTTCCGCGGCCATCCTGACGTCCTCTGCCGCCAGGTTCTCCTTGGCTTGCGCTATCTCATCACGCAACTTTGCAATTTGCGCTCTATGCCCAGCTTGATTTGCTGGGTTAACTTCCGCTGTTAACAAGGCTCGTCAACACCTGAGGCGGTGGGCGCACATGACCTCCTGCCCCGGCTGCCGTCACCGCTGCTGACCCAGAAGTCATCGCTGCCGCGGTTGAAGAATTTTGCCCAGGCTGCGTACTAGCCATGAAAATTGCTACCCGGTGCGGCGGCTCATAGGGGTCTGGAATACTGTCGCCATTGGAGCAGCCCCCAAGCCCGCCGTCTTGCAATTGGTACAAGGAAGTAGTCTCGCCTGTGGATGACTCACCGTTAGAATAGATGTCCGTCTCACCACCAGACATTGACCCTTCATCAAATTCCGCTCCATGGATGAATCCCACGAAGGCACGCTTCATGGTGGGCTGAGCGTGGGCGGGTCTCACACGCTGCACCGTCTCGATGATGTCAGTGCAGATGTCCGGTTCAGGGCCTGGCTCGCCGATCTTGCTGATGAAGACATGAATTCCGCCGAAGGAGACCCGGTACCCGTACTTAATTGAGCCGGCCTTGGGATCACAGTCTGCATTATCCATGTAGAGCTTGCCACGACGACTCTTGCTCATCAGGCCCACAGCGTATCCCTTGAGCCCTTCGAAGCTTCCCTTTAAGAACTCGAAACCATCGTGCGCTGGCCCCATGGTGGGTGCCAACTGTCGTGGAATAGTCACGGCAGATGTCCTAGCGAAAGGACTTAGTCGTGGAGCCATCGCAACTAGGTTAGCTTAAAGGGGTTAAATGGGACAAAGGACATGGGAGTTTATACTGGTTCGGCCCCTTGCGGAGAAGGTAAAGGCCTAATCCAGTTTGAGGTGGTATTGCTTATGTCTCGGTTACTAGGGAGCGAATCCGCTTGACCTAGCTTTGGATCTGTTGTTTGCTGTCCTGAACCGCCGCCGGGTCATCCCTTTATATACACAGGTTGACGCCCAGTGGCTCTCGGAGTCCCGGCCGGCTCATGGACAATGTGTCCGGCCCGGTGACTATCTATACATGCCTTACAATACAAATCTTACATAAGGGGTTTATTTCTACGGGCCTTAAGTCGCCCTTGGGCCTTGGGCCCTTACCTTGAACCGCCATCTCCAATATCCTCGTGGGCTTCATATGATGAATCACCATAGGTATAATCCGGCCCCTCCTGGGCGGTTCATACTTAATAGTTATATCCCCAACAGAGGGGGAGGGGCCTTTTTTATAGGTAGAGGGAGCTAGGAGAGGGATATTGAGGTGCGGTTTTCGCCCACATGATCGTGATCGAACGATATGGAGGGGGTTTAGATGGGCTAGCGGGCTGTTGTGGAGGGGTGCTGGGCTGCAAAGAGAAAGGGGTCTGGCGGTTAACACGGTTAACAGTTGGAGCATCAAATGACCTCCAAATGGAACGAAATTTGACAGGTGGTCTACCGGTGGTGTACCAAGACCACTCATCAACTCTCGGCCCATTCCTAGAACATTTTTCTCCCGCTCACAAAACGAGATCTAGGAGGTGTGACGGGCGCGTGCGAGTGTGCTCAGAACGGACAATAGAGAGAACCGGGAGAACCTAGACAGATGCAAGTTTTGAAAAACATGCAGATGAAATGCACATGATGACATGGCAACGTGCAACACGCAAGCAAGTGACATGGCAACAACGACGAATAACTGGAAGACACCTGGCACATCGGTCTCGGGGCATTATTTGCTCACCTGCATGGGGCTTGATACATCTCCATCGTATTTATAATTTTTGATTGTTTCATGTCAATATCTACAACTTTCACATACTTTTGGCACATTTTATATTATTTTTGGGACTAACATATTGATCCAGTGCCAAGTGCCATTTCCTATCTTTTCCATGTTTTTTTGTTTCGCAGAAAATCCATATCAAACGAATTACAAAGGCGATTAAATTTTACGGAGATTTATTTTGGAATATATATGATTTTTTGGGAAAAAGAATCAATGCAAGACGGTGCTAGTGAGCCCCACAAGGCAACATGCCGTGCCATAGGGGGTATCGCGCCGGGTTGCCTTGTGACTCCCTGTTAAGTCAGTTGTGGACCTTCTTTCTCCGCAAGAAAGACGATTTCAGGAGAAAAAATCCTCTCAAAACTCCAGCCCAATCAGAGTTACGCATCTCCGGGAATATAAAAGGGGTTTAAAAATAAAAGCGAAACAGAGGAGAAATGGAGAGAGAGAGAGAGAGAGAGAGAGAGAGAACCAATCTCGGAGCGGCTCCTGCCCTTCGGGAGCCATGGTGGCCAGGTACTAGAGGGGAAACTCTCCTCCCATCTAGGGGGAGGCCAAGGAATAAGAATAACAAGAAGAAGGAGGGGGGCTCTATCTCCTTCTCCTCCGGTGGCGCTAGAGTGCCGCCGGGGGAATCATTGTAACAACGATCTACACCAACAACTTCGCCGTCATCAACACCAACTCTCTCCCCTCTATGCAGCGATGTAACATCTCTTTTCCCCATCATAATCTCTACTTAGACATGATGCTTAATGCTATATATTATTATCCAATGATGTGGCAATCCTATGATGTTTGAGTAGATTCTTTTTGTCATACAGGTTAATTCTGGCATGGTGTGATTGATATGAGCTGTATGTTAATAAGGTGTTGTCCTATGGTGCCCTATGTGTCGTGCAAGCGTGTGGGATTACTATTGTAGGGTGTTGCAATACGTACATGATTCTCTTATAGTGGGTTGTCAGAGTGGGAGAAGCTTAAACCCGAATAAGGGAGTTGTGGTGTATGGGAGTAGAAAGGACTTGTTACATACTTCTATGGTTGGGTTTTACCTTAATGATCTTTAGTAGTTGCGGATGCTTGCTAGAGTCCAATGATAAGTGCATGCAATCCAAGTATGGAAAGTATGTTAGTGTATGTCTCTCCCTCACTCCATATAATAAGTATCACACATGTCATACTCAATTTCCTATGGAAATTTTTTCTCCTTGTGTTACAAAAAGCTTTGTACTAAAATAAACTAACTTTTATTACCTAGCTAAGTACTCCTAGTTTTATTCTTGCAAACTTATCCTATTACATCTACAAAGTAGTTTCATTCTTGTTCTAGGTAAAACGTACGTTAAGTGTGCGTTGAGTTGTATCGGTGGTCAATAGAACTTGAGAGAATATTAATTCTAGCTTTAGCTCCTCATTGGGTTCAACGCTCTTACTTATTAAAAAAGGATACAATTTATCCCATATACTTGTGGGCTATTAGGGCTCCAGCTCCCTAATGTAGGAGTGGTTTGATGACCCTCCGATGAGTAGGGAGTGAAAATGAGCACATCAGGCGCCGAAAGATATCGGAGCACTTGGAGCTCGGCAATGTCTCGTGCGATGACGGCGAACAGAAGCCATTGCCCCCTCTTACTTGCCGCCTTCTCCGTGTCACCGACAGCCCACTGACTTCCTACGATGGCCTTCGGATCGCCCTTGGAGGCTTTCTCCACCGTGGAACTGGTTCCCTTCCATCCATCGCTCAAGAATGGAAGGAGGGAGATGGGGGGTCGAAAGCTTTTTGGGCTCCGTTCTTCAAGCGATGGAGCCTAAAGATGATGGGAGCTAGAGCAAGGAGGAAGGTGTGAAGATTGATAAACTCCACCATTTGCCTTTTATGGGATAGTTGAAACACACAAGGGGCATACTACATGATAGTAATTTCGTGGGCTCCCTATGCGATATGTGTTACGTGTGCGCATGAATCAAGGGGTATGCTAATAATGCCACTGTAATTTGGAGCACGATCTCTTTAATTGATAAGACGTGCCAGTGGTGGTGGCCTTGAGCTACGCTAACATGCTATAATGACATCTGAGTGGACCATACAATTCTACAGTACATGGTGGCAGTTCGGGTTTGGTGAAAGTTGTCAGAACACGACCGAATTGATGTCGTCATCCCATCACGGGAAAACTTTGCTGTTAAGGTAACTCTGCACTAAAAGGGATTTTCCTCGATGAGGATGGGTGAAGCAATATAGTAGTGGATAGTATTTTCTTCACTGGGAACCAAGGTTATCGAACAAATAGGAGAACCATGCAAATGCCTAGTAAGCAGTACCTACACACAAGAGCAAATACTTGTAACCAATGCGGGCAAGAGGGTTGTCAATCCCCTTGAACTCATTACTTGCAAGGATTAAATCTGGTAATGATAGATATATAAGTTTAGAAGTAAAATGAAACGAGTGAAATTACAGCAAGGTATTTTTGGTTTTAGTAATATGATTTAAATAGACCCAGGGCCATAGTTTTCACTAGAGGCTTCTCTCTCATAAAAATAGCATACTGTGGGTACACAAATTACTGTTGGGCAATTGATAGAAAAGTGCATAGGTATGATGATATTCATGGCAATGATCGTCTATATAGGCATTGCGTATGTGACAAGTAGACCGAAACGATTCTGCATCTACTACTATTACTCCACCAATCGACCTCTATCAAGCATGCATCCATGGTATTAAGTTCATGATAAACAGAGTAACCTTAGCAAGATGGCATATGTAGACAGAATAAAACCAAGAAATATGATTAAACTGAAGGAAATATGCCCTAGAGGCAATAATAAAGTTGTTATTTTGTATTTACTTATTCATGATAAATGTTTATTATTCATGCTAGAATTGTATTAACCGGAAACTTGATACATGTGTGAATACATGGACAAAACATTGTGTCCCTAGTATGCCTCTACTAGACTAGCTCGTTGATCGAAGATGGTTAAGTTCCCTAGCCATGGACATGAGTTGTCATTTGATGAACGGGATCACATCATTAGTGGATTGATGTGATGGACAAGACCCATCCGTTAGCTTAGCATAATGATCGTACAGTTTTATTGCTACTGCTTTCTTCATGTCAAATACATATTCCTCCGATAATGAGATTATGCAACTCCCGGACACCGGATAATGCCTTGTGTTCTATCAAATGTCACAACATAACTAGGTGATTATAAAGATGCTCTACAGGTATCTCCGAAGGTGTTTGTTGGGTTGGCATAGATCGAGATTAGGATTTGTCACTCCGAGTATCAGAGAGGTATCTCTGGGCCCTCTCGGTAATGCACCTAATGAGTTAGTTGCAGGATGACGCATTACAAAATGAGTAAAGAGACTTGCTGGTAACGAGATTGAACTAGGTATGAAAATATCGACGAGCGAATCTCGGGCAAGTAACATACCGATGGCAAAGGGAATAACATATGTTGACATTGCGGTTCGACCGATAAAGATCTTCGTAGAATATGTGGGAACCAAAATGAGCATCCAGGTTCCGCTATTGGTTATTGACCGGAGAGGTGTCTCGGTCATGTCTACATAGTTCTTGAACCCGTAGGGTCCGCACGCTTAACGTTCGATGATGATATGTATTATATGAGTTATGTGTTTTGGTGAACGAAGGTAGTTCGGAGTCCCGGATGAGATCACATACAAGACGAGGAGTCTCAAAATGGTCGAGAGGGAAAGATTGATATATTGGAAGGTGGTATTTGGACACCGGAATGGTTCCGGAATGTTTTGAGAATTTATCGGAGTACCGAGGGGTTACTGGAACCCCCTGGGGAAGTAATGGGCCTCATGGGCCATAAGGGAGAGCCAAGGCAGGCCTTAAAGAGGTGGTGCGACCCCTCATGGGAAGTCCAAATTGGACTAGGGGAGGGGGCGCGGCCCCCCTTTCCTTCTCCCTCTCCCTCTCCTTCCCCTTTCCCCCTCCGTTAGAAGGAAGGGAGAGGCCGGCTAGGACTAGGAGTCCTAGTAGGACTACCCCCATGGCGCGCACCCTAGGGTCGGCCTCCTCCCCTCTCCCTCCTTTATATACGGGGGTGGGAGAGGGGGGAGGCACCTCTAGGCACATCAATTGATTATTAGCCGTGTGCGGTGCCCCCCTCCACCATTTACTCCTCCGGTCATATTGTCGTAGTGCTTAGGCGAAGCCCTGCGCGGATCATATCACCATCATCGTCACCACGCTGTTATGCTAACGGAATTCATCTACTCCTTCGACCCTCTGCTGGATCAAGAGTTCGAGGGGCGTCATCGAGCTGAACATGTGCAGAGCTCGTAGGTGTCGTATGTTCAGTGCTTGATCGGTTGAATCGAGAAGATGTTCGACTACATCAGCTGCGCTAAGCTAACGCTTCCACTTTCTGTCTACGAGGGTACGTGGACACACTCTCCACCTCTCATTGCTATGCACCTCATAGATAGATCTTGCGTGAGCCTAGGAATTTTTTTGAAATTGTGTGCTATGTTTCCCAAGAATGGCATCCGAGCCAGGTCTATGCGTAGATGATATGCACGAGTAGAACATAAAGAGTTGTGGGCGGTGATCATCGTACTGCTTACAACTAGTGTCTTATTTTGATTCAACGATATTTTTGGATGAAGCGACCCAGACGAACCTTACATGACCGCGTTCATGAGATCGATTCCACAGACAGACATCAACTAGTTTTGCATAAAGGTGGCTGGCGGGTGTCTGTTTCTCGAACTTTTGTTGAATCGAATTTGACTGCGGCCAGTCCTTGTGAAGGTTAAAACTACAAACTTGATAAATCACCGTTGTGATTTTTGTACCGTAGGTAAGTACGGTTCATGCTAGAAGCCCGTAGCAGCCACGTAAAACATGCAACAACAAAGTAGAGGATGTCTAACTTGTTTTTGTAGGGCATGTTGTGATGTGATATGGTCAAGACATGATGAGTTATACGTTGTTGTATGAGATGATCATGTTTTATAAAAGTTATCGGCAACTGGCAGGAGCCATATGGTTTTCGCTTTATTGTATGAAATACAAATGCCATGTAATGGCTTTACTTTATCACTAACCGGTAGCGATAGTCATAGAAGCAATAGTTCGCGAGACGACCACGATGTTATGATGGAGATCAAGGTGTCAAGCTGGTGACGATGGAGATCATGACATTGCTTTGGTGATGGAGATCAAAAGCACAAGATGACGATGGCCATATCATGTCACATATTTTGATTGCATGTTATGTTTATCTTTATGCATCTTATTCTGCTTAGTACGGCGCTAGCATTATTAGGTGATCCCTTACTAAAATTTCAAGGTATAAGTGTTCTCCCCGAGTATGCACCGTTGTGAAAGTTCTTCGTGCCGAGACACCACGTGATGATCGGGTGTGATAAGCTCTACATTCAAATACAACGGGTGTAAGCCAGTTTTGCACATGCAGAATACTCAGGTTAAACTTGAGGAGCCTAGCACATACAGATATGGCCTCGGAACACTAGAGACCGAAAGGTCAAACGTGAATCATATAGTGGATATGATCAACATAGAGATGTTCACCATTGATGACTACTCCATCTCACGTGATGATCAGACATGGTTTAGTTGATTTGGATCACGTGTCATTTAGATGACTTGAGGGATGTCTATCTAAGTGGGAGTTCTTAAGTAATATGATTAATTGAACTTAATTTATCATGAACTTAGTCCTGATTGTTTTTTGCATATCTATATTGTAGATCAATGGCCCGCGCTACCGTTCCCTTGAGTTCTAATGCGTTTCTAGAGAAAGCTAAGTTGAAATATGATGGTAGCAACTACACGGACTGGGTCCATAACTTGAGGATTATCCTCATTGCTGCAAAAAAGAATTATCTCCTTGATGCACCGCTAGGTGTACCACCTACCCCAGCAACTGCAGACATTGTGAATGCCTGGCAGTCGCGTGTTGATGACTACTCGTTAGTTCAGCGTGCCATGCTTTACGGCTTAGAATCAGGACTTCAAAGACGTTTTGAACGTCATGGACCATATGAGATGTTCTAGGAGTTGAGGTTAATATTTCAAGAAAACGCCCGGGTTGAGAGATATGAAGTCTCCAACAAGTTCTATAGCTGCAAGATGGAGGAGAATAGTTCTGTTAGTGAGCACATACTCAGAATGTCAGGGTACCATAATCACTTGACTCACCTGGGAGTTAATCTTCCAGATAATTGTGTCATTGACAGAGTTCTTCAATCACTGCCACCAATCTACAAAGGCTTCGTGATGAACTACAATATGCAAGGGATGGAAAAGACTATTCCCAAGCTCTTTGCAATGCTAAAGGTTGCGAAGGTAGAAATCAAGAAGGAGAATCAAGTGTTGATGGTTAACAAGACCACTAGTTTCAAAAAGAAGGACAAGGGTAAGAAGGGGAAAAGAAGAATTACAAGCAAGTTGTCACTTCCGGGAAGAAACCCAAAGCTGGACCCAAGCTTGAAACTGAGTGCTTCTACTGCAAAGGGACTGGTCACTGGAAGCGGAACTGCCCCAAGTATTTGGCGGATAAGAAGGATGGCAAAGTGAACAAAGGTATATTTGATATACATGTTATTGATGTGTACCTTACTAATTTTCGTAGTAGGGCATGGGTATTTGATACCGGTTCAATTTCTCATATTTGTAACTCGAAGCAGGGACTACGGATCAAACGAAGATTGTCTAAGGACAAGGTGGCGATGCGCGTCGGGAATGGTTCCAAGGTCGATGTGATCGCCGTCAGCACGCTACCTCTACATCTACCTTCGGGATTAGTTTTAGACCCGAATGATTGTTATTTGGTTCCAGCGTTGAGCATGAACATTATATCTAGATCTTGTTTAGTGCGAGATGGTTATTCATTTAAATCAGAAAATAATTATTGTTCTATTTATATGAGTAAATATCTTTTATGGTCATGCACCCTTGAAGAGTGGTCTATTTTTGTTGAATCTTGATAGTGGTGATACACATATTCATAATATTGATGCCAAAATATGCAAAGTTGATAATCATAGTGCAACTTATTTGTGGCACTGCCGTTTGTGTCATCTTGGTGTAAAGTGCATGAAGAAACTCCATAAAGATGGACTTTTGGAATCACTTGATTATGAATCATTTGATACTTGCGAACCGTGCCTTATGGGCAAGATGACTGAAACTCCGTTCTCCGGAACAATGGAACAAGCTAATGATTTACTAGAGATAATACATACTGATGTATGCGGTCTGATGAGTGTTGAGGCTCGTGGCGGGTGTCGTTATTTTCTGACCTTTACAGTTGATTTGAGCAGATATGGGTATATCTACTTAAAGAAACGCAAGCCTGAAGCATTTGAAAAGTTCAAAGAATTTCAGAGTGAAGTGGAGGATCATAGTAACAAGAAAATAAAGTTTCTACGATATAATCGTGGAGGAGAATATTTGAGTTAAGAGTTTGGCCTTCATTTAAAACAATGTTGAATAGTTTCACAGCTCACGCCACCTGGAACACCACAGCGTAATGGTGTGTCTGAACGTCGTAACCGCACTTTATTAGATATGGTGCGATCTATGATGTCTCTTACCGATTTACCACTATTGTTTTGGGGTTATGCATTAGAGACAGCTGCATTCATGTTAAACAGGGCACCGTCAAAGTCCATTGAGACGACACCGTATGAACTGTGGTTTGGCAACAAACCTAAGCTGTCGTTTCTTAAAGTTTGGGGATGTGATGCTTATGTCAAAAGGCTTCAGCCTGATAAGCTTGAACCTAAATTGGAGAAGTGTGTCTTCATAGGATACCCTAAGGAAACAATTGGGTACACCTTCTACCACAAGTCCGAAGGCAAGATTTTTGTTGCTAAGAACGGAACATTTCTAGAGAAGGAGTTTCTCTCGAAAGAAGTGAGTGGGTGGAAAGTAGAACTTGATGAGGTAATTGTACCTACTCTCAATTGGAAGGTAGCTCATCCGAGAAATCTGTTACCGTGATGCGTACACCAACTGGAGAGGAAGCTAATGATAAAGATCATGAAACTTCAAATCAAGTTGCTACAGAACCTCGTAGGTCAAACAGAGCATGATCTGCACCAGAGTGGTACGGTAATCCTGTCTAGAGGTCATGTTACTTGACCATGACGAACCTACGAACTATGAAGAAGCTATGATGAGCCCAGATTCCGATACATGGCCTGAGGCCATGAAATCTGAGATAGAATCCATGTATGAGAACAAAGTGCGGACTTTGGTGGATCTGTCCGATGATTGGCGACCCATAGAGAATAAATGGATCTTCAAGAAGAAGACTGACGTTGACTGTAATGTTACTATCTATAAAGCTCGACTTGTTGCAAAAGGTTTTCGACAAGTTCAAGGAGTTGACTACGATGAGACTTTCTCACCCGTAGCGATGCTTAAGTCTGTCTAAATCATGTTAGCAATTGCCGCATTTTATGATTATGAAATCTTGCAAATGGATGTCAAAAATGCATTCCTTAATGGATTTCTTAAAGAAGAGTTGTATATGATGCAACCAGAAGGTTTTGTCGATCCTAAAGGTACTAACAAAGTGTGCAAGCTCTAGCGATCCATTTATGGACAGGTGCAAGCATCTAAGAGTTGGAATATACGCTTTCATGAGGTGATCAAAGTATTTACAAGAAAGTGAGTGGGAGCTCTATAGCATTTCTAATATTATATGTGGATGACATATTGTTGATGGGAAATGATGTAGAATTTCTTGATACCATAAAAGGGTACTTGAACAAGAATTTTTCAATGAAAGACCTCGGTGAAGTTGCTTATATATTGGGCATCAAGATCTATAGAGATAGATCAAGACACTTGATAGGACTTTCACAAAGCACATACCTTGATACAGTTTTGAAGAAGTTCAAAATGGATCGGTCAAAGAAAGGGTTCTTGCTTGTGTTACAAGGCGTGAAGTTGAGTCAGACTCAATGCCCGACCATGCAGAAGATAGAGAGAAAATGAAAGTCATTCCCTATGCCTCAACCATAGGTTCTATCATGTATGCTATGTTGTGTACCAGACCTGATGTGTGCCTTGGTATAAGTTTAGCAGGGAGGTAGCAAAGTAATCCAGGAGTGGATCATTGGATAGCGGTCAAGAACATCCTAAAGTACCTGAAAAAGACTAGGGATATTTTTCTCGTTTATGGAGGTGACAAAGAGCTTGTTGTAAGTGGTTATGTCGACGCTAGCTTTGACACTGATCCGGATGACTCTAAGTCACCAACGGATACATATTTTTATTGAATTGTGGAGCTGTCAGTTGGTGCAATTCCAAGCAGAGCGTCGTGGCGGGATCTACGTGTTAAGAGGAGTACATAGCTGCTTTGGAAGTAGCAAATGAAGGAGTCTGGATGAAGGAGTTCATATCCTATCTAGGTGTAATAGCTAGTGCATAGGGTCCAATGAAAATCTTTTGTGACAATACTGGAGCAATTGCCTTGGCGAAGGAATCCAGATTTCACAAAAAGACCAAACACATCAAGAGATGCTTCAACTCCATCTGAGATTTGTTCAAGGAGGGAGACATAGAGATTTGGAAAATACATACAGATTTGAATGTAGCAGACCCGTTGACTAAGCCTCTTCCATGAGCAAAACATGATCAGCACCATGACTCCATGGGTGTTAGATTCATTACAATGTAATCAAGATTATTGACTCTAGTGCAAGTGGGAGACTGAAGGAAATATGCCCTAGAGGCAATAATAAAGTTGTTATTTTATATTTCGTTATTCATGATAAATGTTTATTATTCATGCCAGAATTGTATTAACCGGAAACTTGATACATGTGTGAATACATAGACAAAACACTGTGTCCCTAGTATGCCTCTACTAGACTAGCTCGTTGATCAAATATGGTTAAGTTTCCCAGCCATGGACATGTGTTGTCATTTGATGAACGGGATCACATCATTAGTGGAATGATGTGATGGACAAGACCCACCCGTTAGCTTAGCATAATGATCGTTCAGTTTCATTGCTACTGCTTTCTTCATGTCAAATACATATTCCTCCGACTATGAGATTATGAAACTCCCGGACACCAGAGGAATGCCTTGTGTGCTATCAAACATCACAACGTAACTGGGTGATTATAAATATGCTCTACAGGTATCTCCGAAGGTGTTCGTTGGGTTGGCATAGATCGAGATTAGGATTTGTCACTCCCAGTATCGAAGAGGTATCTCTGGGCCCTCTCGGTAATGCACATCATAGCCTTGCAAGCAATGTGACTAATGAGTTAGTTGCAGGATGAAGCATTACAAAACGAGTAAAGAGACTTGCTGGTAACGAGATTGAACTGGGTATGAAGATACCGATGATCGAATCTCGGGCAAGTAACATACCGATGACAAAGGGAATAACGTATGTTAACAAATCAGTTCGACCGATAAAGATCTTCATAGAATATGTGGGAACCAATATGAGCATCCAGGTTCCGCTAATGGTTATTGACCAGAGAGGTGTCTCGCTCATGTCTACATAGTTCTCGAACCCGTAGGGTCCACATGCTTAACGTTCGATGACAATATGTATTATATGAGTTATGTGTTGTGGTGACTGAAGGTTGTTCGGAGTCCCGGATGATATCACGGACATGAAGAGGAGTCTTGAAATGGTTGAGAGGTAAAGATTGATACATTGGAAGGTGATATTCGGACACCGGAATGGTTCCAGAGTGTTTCGGGAATTTATCGCAGTACCGAGGGGTTACCGGACTCCCCCGGGGGAAGTAATGGGCCTCCTGGGCCATAAGGGAGAGGCAAGGCAGGCCACAAGGAGGTGACACACGCCCCCCATGGGGAGTCCAAATGGGACTAGGGGAGGGGGCACGCCCCCCCTTTCCTTCTCCCTCTCCCTCTCCTTCCCCTTTCCCCCTTTGTTAGAAGGAAGGGGGAGGCCGACTAGGACTAAGAGTCCTAGTAGGACTCCCCCCATGGCGCGCCCTAGGGCCGGCCTCCTCCCCTCTCCCTCCTTTATATATGGGGACGGGGGAGGGGAACCTCTAGGCACATCAATTGATTCTTAGCCGTGTGCGGTGCCTCCTCCACCATTTACTCCTCCAGTCATATTGTTGTAGTGCTTAGGCGAAGCCCTGCACGGATCAGATCACCATCATCGTCACCACGCCATCGTGCTGATGGAACTCATCTAATCCTTCGACCCTCTGCTGGATCAAGAGTTCGAGGGATGTCATCGAGCTGAACATGTGGAGAACTTAGAGCTGCCGTACGTTCGGTGATTGATCGGTTGAATCGAGAAGACGTTCGACTACATCAACCACATTAAGCTAACGCTTCCGCTTTCGGTCTATGAGGGTACGTGGATACACTCTCCCCCTCTCGTTGCTATGCATCTCCTAGATAGATCTTGCGTGAGCGTAGGATTATTTTGAAATTGCATGCTACGTTTCCCAATATAAACCCCATGGTAAAATACAAGTATGTGCCTCGCTACCCCTGCTGTCACTGGGTGATGACACCCCAAGATTGAACGCACTACAAATCACCTCCCCCATAGAAGATAATTCAATCTAGTTGGCCAAAACAAACAGATAGATAGGAGAGAAATACAAATGTATAATAATCATGCATAATAAACTTAAGCAAAGACTCAATTAATTTCAATGAATATTCCAACCATAAACCCACAATTCATCAAAACCGAACAAACACACCGCAAAAGAACATTACATCAAATCGATCTCCGAAGAGAACATTGTATTGAAGATCAAAGAGAGAGAATAAGCCATCTAGCATTCACTATGGAATCACAGGTCTGTGGTGATCTACTCACACATCATCGGAAGGGCATCAAGGTTGATGTAGAAGCCCTCCGTGATTGATTCCACCTCCGACGGAGTACCAGGAAAGGCCTCCAGATGGGATCCTGGAAGAAAATTAGCTTGCAGCATCGAAAAATTTGTTTTGGGTGGATCTTTGTTGGTTTGGGGATTTATGGGAATTTATAGGCTTGGAATTAGGTTAAATGGAGCTGCGTGGAGCCCATAAGCTCAGGTGGTGCGCACGTGCTGTGTGAGCTTATGGCTCTCCCGTAGATCGCCTGGTCTCCTCCCGAAGCTTCTAGGTTCCTGATACGTCTCCAACATATCTATAATTTTTGATTGTTCCATGCTATTAAAGTATCATTCTTGGATCTTTTATACTCATTTACTAGTAACTTTATATCATTTTTTGGACTAATCTATTGACGTAGTGCCCAGTGCTAGTTATTGTCTTCTGCTTGTTTTTTACTTTGCAGAATATCAATGCCAAACGAAGTCCAAATGCATCCAGGGAGCCAAAGAAGTGCACCAGAGGAGGCCCATGGGGCCTAGAAGGCACCAGGGCGCACCCTGGTGGGTAGTTCGGCCCACAGGAGGCTTCACCACCGACTATCATCTCTATAAATACTCTAAAATCCCAAAACCCTAGGGGAGTCGATGAAACACAATTCCAGCCGCCACAAGTTCCAGAACCACGAGATCCAATCTAGAGGCCTTTTCCGGCACTCTGCCGGAGGGGTCAACGATACGAAGGGGTTATTCATCAACACCCTTGCCCCTCCGATGATGCGTGAGTTATTTACTACAGACCTACGGGTCCGTAGGTAGTAGCTAGATGACTTCTTCTCTCTTTTTGATCTTCAATACAATGTTCTCCTCAATGTTCTTAGAGATCTATTTGATGTAATGACTTTTTGTGGTGTGTTTGTTGGGATCCGATCAATTGTGAGTTTATGATCAGATCTATCCATGAATATTATTTGAGTCTTTGCTGAACTCTTTTATGCATGATTGTTATAGCCTCGTATTTCTTCTCAGAAACTTTGGTTTGGTTTGCCCAACTAGATTGATTTTTCTTGCAATGCAAAGAGGTGCTTTGTGATGTGTTCAGTCTTGTGGTGCTCAATCTCAGTGACAGAAGGAGAGATGACACGCATGTATCATTTCCATTAAGTATAAAAATATGGGGTCTATTTCTACATGAATAGATCTTTTCTACATCATGTCATCGTTCTTAATGCAGTACTCCATTTTTTCATGAACTTAATACACTAGATGCATGTTGGATAGGGGTCGATGTGTGGAGTAACAGTAATAGATGCAGGCAGGAGTCGGTCTGCTAATCTTTGATGTGATGCCTATATACATGATCATTGCCTTGGATATCGTCATAATTATTTGCTCTTCTATCAATTTCCCAACAATAATTTGTTTACCCACCATACACTATTTTCTCGACAGAAGCCTCTAGTGAAACCTACAGCCCCTGGTTCTATTTCCAATCATATTATTTCTAGATCTATTAATCCAAAAATACCTTTATGCACTTTTTCTTTACTTATTTTATTTTGTGTTTTTTCTAGATGTATTTATCGAATCTCAGAAAATATAGTCTATCTCAATACCAAGGAGGGATTGACAACCCCTCTTACACATTGGGTTGCAAGTATTTGTTGTTTGTGTGAAGTTGTCGTTTATGTAGTGTTGCTTGGTTCTACTACTGGATTGATAACCTTGATCTCATAACTGAGGGAAATACTTATCGTTGTTCTGCTGCATCATCCTCTCCTCTTCAGGGAAATACCAACGCAGATACAAGAAATCAGGAAGAATTTCTCCCGCCGTTGCCTTGGAGACATCACCAACATCTACCATGTTCCTAATAACAAATCTCATCTCCTTGCAATTTACTTTATTTTTCATTTTTATCTCATTTTCATCTCCCCCACTTCTAAAACATTTTCAGAAAAATACAAAAATATTTGCCTTCTTTTTCGTTTGCCTTTTTCTCGTTCGATCTTCTGATTGCTTGTGATCTTGTTTGCATAGTCAAGATGACTCAAGAAAATACCAAATTGTGTGATTTTTCCAATACTAACAATAATTATTTTATTAGTACTCCAATTGCTCCTCCCGACACTAGTGCGGACTCTTATGATATTAATGTCGCTTTAATTAATCTTGTTATGAAAAAGTAATTTTTTGGTACTCCTAATGAGGATGTCGCATCCCATCTAAAGACTTTCGTAGAATTGTGTGTTATGCAAAAGAGAAAAGATGTGGACAATGATATTGTGAAATTAAAATTGCTTCCTTTCTCTTTGCGAGATCGTGCAAAAATTTGGTTTTCATCTTTGCCTCATAATAGTATCGATTCATGGGATATGTGCAGAGATGCTTTTATTACTAAGTATTTTCCACCCACAAAAATTATTTTCCTTAGAAATCAAATCATGAATTTTAATCAAATTGAGCATGAACATGTTGCACAATCTTGGTAAAGAATGAAATTAATGCTAAGAAATTCTCCTACTCATGGTTTGAATCTATGGATGACTATACAAAAAAATTATGCGGGATTGAATTTTGTTTCTAGATATCTTTTGGATTCCGCCACGGGTGGTACTTTTATAGAGATTACTTTGGGTGAAGCTACTAAATTGCTAGATAATATTATGGCAAACTATTCACAATGTCATACCGAAAGAGCACCTACTAGTATAGTAGTTAATTCTGTTGAAGAAATTAGTACTTTGAGTGAAAAGTTGATGACTTATGAAATTGGTTGCTAGTAAAAATGCTCCTATTGATCTTAATGATGTGCCTTTGTCTATTTTGATTGAGCAAAATAGTGATCCCGTAGATGTGAATTTTGTCTCGCGAAACAATTTTTATAACAGTGCTTTTAGAGGTAATTTTAATCCTAGGCCTTTTTCTGGAAATTCCTCTAATAATTGTGGCAATTCCCATGGTAATTCTTCTTATAATAATAATAGGCTGCCCTCTGATCTTGAGAGTAATATTAGAGAATTTATCAATGCTCAAAAAGTTTTCAACACCGAAAAGTTGAATAAGATGATGATATGTCTAGAAGCATTGTTAGAATTTCTCATGATGTAGAAAATCTCAAGATTAAAAGTTTTCCACCAAAATTTGATACTAATGAATCAATTAAAGCTTTGTATGTTTCAATTGATGAAACTAAGAAAATAACCGCTATGCTCAGAGCTAAAAGGGAGTATTTATAATGAGCATTTTCGCCCGATTGCTTTCACCATAATGATGAAGATCTTAAAATGATTGGTGTTTCTTCTATTGATTCTTTGTTTAGTAATGCTAAACTTTATGGTAAGAGGGCTAAATAAGATTCAACTTTAGCTAGAAGACGTCCTCATATTTCAGAGGATGAAAATCTTGATGAAAAAATTGATAAAAGTGGGTTTGGAGAGGTCAAAACTTTAACTAGTGATGTGCCCACTCTCTCAGATTACAAAGATTTTAATTATGATAATTTCTCTTTGATTGAATGTATTTCTTTGTTGTAATCCATGTTAAACTCACCCAATGCCTATGAACAAAATACAACTTTTACTGAACATATTGTAGAAGCGATGGTGAAAGCTTTAGAAGAAAAGTTGGAATTACAGATTTCAATTCCTAGAAAATTATATGATGAATGGGAACCCACCATAAAAGTCAAGATAAAAAATTATGAGTATAATGCTTTATGTGATTTGGGTGCTAGTGTTTCCACAATTCTGAAATCTCTATGTGATGTGCTAGGTTTTACCAATTTGGAAGAGTGTTCCCTTAATTTGCACTTGGCGGATTCTACTATTAAAAAGCCTTTGGGAAGAATTAATGATGGTCTTATTCCCGCAAATAGGAATTTTGTGCCCATAGATATTATTGTTCTTGATATTGATTGCAATCCATCTTGTCCCATAATACTTGGTAGACCATTTTTACGAACTATAGGTGCCGTGATTGATATGAAAGAAGGGATATTAAATTCATGTTTCCTTTCAGAAAGGGTATGGAACACTTCCCTAGAACAAGAATAAAGCCACCATATGAATAAATCATGAGGGCAACCTATGGAGCAAGAAAGAAAGAATCTGTGCATTATGCCTAGCTAGGGGCATAAAACAATAGCGCTTGTTGGGAGGCAAACCCAAGGTAATATTCAAGGAGAACCGAGCAAGTAAGCTTGGGGTTTCCCTGGAAGGCATCCCCTCTTTCTTCTAACGACCATCGGTAATTTTACTTGGAGCTATATTTTTATTCGTCACATATCATGAGTTTTGCTTGGAGCGTCTGGTATTATATGAGTCTCTGCTTCTTTTGATTTTTAGTTTGTCACAATCATCCTTGCTGGACACACCTATTTGAGAGAGCCATAATGATGCTATGATTTGTTATAATTGCTCTATGTGCCTCACTTAAATTTTTTGAGCTATGGAATTGCTCTAGTGCTTCACTTATATCTTTTTATCACAGTGGTGCTTTAATTTTGAAGAAATACTCTCATGATTCACGTGTATTATTTCGAGAGATGAAAATTTTGAAGAAATATTTATGCTCTTGTCCTTAACTTAAATTTGTTTAAGATCTTGTTATAAGCAATGGTAATATATGAAGCTAGTCTCAAAGTTATAGATATTCAAGAGGGATAATAAAAACTATCATGAAGATCATTGAATATTAAAACTTGATTCATTGCAATAGTTTTGTGATATGGAGATAGTAATATGTGAGTCATGTTCATGAGTAATTATGCTTTAGTAAGAATATTGGTGTTAAGGTTTGTGATTCCCTATGCAAGCACAAAAGACAATAATTATGCAATGAAGTTACATCCTACTTGTGGTGCATTATTCGGTGTTAGTTATGTTCAATGCTTGTTTATGATTGTTTTCATTTTTGGGTTGGTTGCTTCTCAAACTATTTGCTAGCCTTTCCTTGCACTAAGTGGGAATACTACTTGTGCACCCAAACTCCTTAAACCAAGTTGTGCCAATGAGTCCATCATACCTACCTATATGTGGTATTTCCATGCCATTCCAAGTAAATTTGTATGTGTCAACTCTAATTTTCAAATAAATTTCCTTTTTGTGTGTTTGTGTCACTCATAAAGCGGCAGGGGGTGTCCAACATTTTTCCATGCTAGATGTGTTATTCTCAAGATGAGTGTTTATTCACTTTTCATTGCACGAGAGTGTGGCCGATAATAAGGATGCCCAGTCCCGAAATGAAAAAGAGTTTACTTTATGTTATTAATAAAAAAATTCCTTGGAAATTGTTGGTATGGAAGGCACCCGTGGATACGGCTAGCCATGGATTGTGAAAGAATGGTCCAAAAAGGAATAAACTTTATTTTATGTTTGGGAACCGCCTATGATGTACTTAGCAAGGAAAGTATTGGGAATTCTCGGTCATTTTCGTTGAAGGGAAAAGCATGCCTCCCAAAATATTTTGTCTCTCAATTTAAGCTTTGAGCTCTGGCACATCTACAAATCTCTGCTTCCCTCTGCGAAGGGCCTATCTATTTACTTTATGAAATTTTTATTTTTATTTTGTGTCTCCATCTTCTCTTACACAACACCAATTAGGGAACACTACGATCATACTTGTGCATTGGATATAGCTAATAATTGAGTGTGTTTCATGAATGGATCAATGATTGAGCATAATGGGCTAGGGATATCTTTCTTTAGTGTTGATATTTTGCAAGACATGGTTGCTTGTTGATCTGCTTGAGTATTGATGTCCTCATTTCAATTATAGACTATTACTTTGAATCATCTAAAATTCCAAATGTCCCATGCTACAAAAGAAAAGAATATGTGGTAAATTTGACGCGTAGCATTCCACATCAAAAATTCTATTTTTGCCATTTACCTACTCGAGGACGAGCAGGAATTAAGCTTGGGGATGCTGATACGTCTCCAACGTATCTATAATTCCTGATTGTACCACACTATTAAAGTATCATTCTTTGATGTTTTATACTCATTTACTAGCAACTTTTATCATTTTTTGAAACTAACCTATTGACATAGTGCCCAGTGCCAATTGATGTTTTCTGCTTGTTTTTTACTTTGCAGAATATCAATAACAAACGAACCAAATGCCATGAAACTTCTTGGAGATTTTTTCGTGGACAGAAGACCTCTCCAGGGAGCCAAAAAAGTGCACCAGAGGAGGCCCATGGGGCCCATTAGGCACCAGGGGACGCCAGAAGGCCCAGCCGCCTCCTGGTGGGTAATGGGGCCCACGGGAGGCTTCTCCACCGACTATCAGCTATATAAATACTCTAAAATCCCAAAACCCTAGGGGAATCGACGAAACACAATTCCACCAGCCGCATGTTCTAGAACCACGAGATCCAATCTAGAGGACTTTTCTGGCACTATACCGTAGGGGTCAACGATCACGAAGAGGTTCGTCATCAACACCCTTGCCTCTACAATGATGCGTAAGTAGTTTACTACAGACCTACAGGTCTGTAGGTACTAGCTAGATGGCTTCTTCTCTCTTTTTGGATCTTCATTACAATGTTCTCCTCAATGTTCTTGGAGATCTATTTGATGTAATGACTTTTTGCGGGGTGTTTGTTGGGATTCGATGAATTGTGACTTCATGATCAGATCTATCCATGAATACTATTTGAGTCTTTGCTGAACTCTTTTATGCATGATTCTTATAGCCTCGTATTTCTTCTCCAAAACTTTGGTTTGGTTTGGCCAACTAGATTGATTTTTTTGGCAATGGGAAGAGGTGCTTTGTGATGGGTTCGATCTTGCGGTGCTCAATCTCAGTGATAGAAGGAGACGTGACACTCATGTATCGTTGCCATTAAGGATAAAAATGGGATCTATTCCTACATGAATAGATCCTGTCTACATCATGTCATCGTTCTTAATGCATTACTCTATTTTTCCATGAACTTAATACACTAGATGCATGTTGGACAACGGTCAATGTGTGGAGTAATAGTAGTAGATGCTGGTAGGAGTCGGTCTACAAATCTTGGACGTGATGCCTATATACATGATTGATACGTCTCCAGCGTATCTACTTTTCTAAACTCTTTTGCCCTTGTTTATGACTCTAATTTGCATGATTTGAATGGAACTAACCCAGAAAGATGCCGTTTTCAGCAGAATTGCCATGGTGTTATTTTTGTCAGAAATAAAAGTTCTCGGAATGACCAGAAACTTCACGGAGACACCTTTTGGAATTAATAAAAAACATTGGCGAAAGAATCAGCTGAAGGGGGCCAACACCCTGGCCATGAGGGTGGGGGCGCGCCCTACCCCCTGGGTGCGCCTCCTGCCTCGTGGGTCCCCTGGACCTCCACCGACCTCAACTCCAACTCCATATATTCACGTTCGGGGAGAAAAAAAATCAAAGAGAATGATTCATCATGTTTTACGATACGGAGCCGCCGCCAATCCCTGTTCTTCCTCGGGAGGGCTGATGTGGAATCCGTTCGTGGCTCCGGAGAGGGCAATCCGTCGCCATCGTCATCATCAACCATCCTCCATCACCAATTTCATGATGATCACTGCCGTGTGTGAGTAATCCCATCGTAGGCTTGCTAGACGGTGATGGGTTGGATGAGATTTACCATGTAATCGAGTTAGTTTTGTTAGGGTTTGATCCCTAGTATCCATTATGTTCTAAGATAGATGTTGCTATGACTTTGCCATGCTTAATGCTTGTCACTAGGGCCCGAGTGCCATAATTTCATATCTGAACCTATTATGTTCTCATGAATATATGAGTGTTCTTGATCCTATCATGCAAGTTATAGTCACCTAGTACGTGTTATGATCCGGACAATAGTCGGGACACTTCCCGGTGATGACCGTAGTTTGAGGAGTTCATGTATTCACTAAGTGCTAATGCTTTGGTCTAATTCTCTATTAAAAGGAGGCCTTAATATCCCTTAGTTTCCATTAGGACCCCGCTGCGACGGGAGGGTAGGAGAAAAGATGGCATGCAAGTTCTTTTCCATAAGCACGTATGACTATATTCGGAATACATGTCTACATTATATTGATGAATTGGAGCTAGTTCTGTGTCACCCTATATTATAACTGTTGCATGATGAATGAAATCCGACATAATTATCCATCATTGATCCATTGCTTACGAGCTCGTTTCATATTGGTCCTTGCTAAGTTACTTTACCGTTGCCACTGTTACGATTGGTACAAAACTACTACTGTTACTTTTGCCACTGTTACCATTACTTCCATGCTACTTTGCTACTAAATACTTTGAGGCAGAAATTAAGTCTTTCAGGTGTGGTTGAATTGACAACTCAGCTGCTAATACTTGAGAATATTCTTTGGCTCCCCTTGTGTTGAATCAATAAATTTGGGTTGAATACTCTACCCTCGAAAACTGTTGCGATCCCCTATACTTGTGGGTTATCAAGACCTTTTTCTGGCGCCGTTGCCAGGGAGCATAGCTCTATTCTCTGAGTCACTTGGGATTTATATCTGTTGATCACTATGAGGAATCTGAAAGACAAGAAAACCAAGATCTATCCCTCAACTATGAGGGGAGGTAAGGAACTGTCATCTAGCTCTGCACTTGATTCACCTTCTGTTTTGAGTAAACTTGCGACACGTACACCTGCTATTGATTTTGATATGTCGCATGTTATTGATGATGCTACTTCTGTTATGCAGGATGCTTATGATGATACTACTTCTTTGCTTGATAATAATGTTCCACTAGGTGAATTTCTTGATGAACAACTTGCTAGGGTTAGAGAGAATGAAATTACTGAAACTGATGATATTAATGAATGTATGATGAAGATTCTCCCCCTAGATATGAATTGTCTGTTTTACCTGAGGGTTATATTATGGATGAAGAAACTACTAGAGACTTCTTTGCTTGCAATGATAGATATGATCTTAAGAAACTATTAGCTAAGCTGAAAGAACAGTCTTTGAATGCTAGAATGAAATATGATCCTTCTTTTGCCACATCACCTATCTTTGTTACTGATAAGGATTATGAATTCTCTGTCGATCCTGAGTTAATTACTTTGGTTGAATCTGATCCTTTCTATGGTTATGAATCTGAAACTGTTGTGGCACATCTTACTGAATTGAATGATATAGCCACCCAATTTACTCATGAGGAAAAAATCGCTATTACTACATTCTTAAATTGTTTACTTTCTCTTTAAAGGGTGGTGCTAAAATATGGTTTAATTCTCTTGCTCCTGGTTGTGTGTGTAGTCCCCAGGATCTGATTTACTACTTCTCTGCAAAATACTTTCCTGCTCATAAGAAACAAGCTGCCTTGCGGTAAATATTTAATTTTGTGCAAATTGAGGACGAGAGTCTCCCACAAGCTTGGGGGAGGCTTCTCCGATTACTTAATGCTTAGCCTGATCATCCTCTCAAGAAAAATGAAATACTTTATATCTTTTATAATGGAATAACTGATGCTTCCAAAGACCGCCTGGATAGTTGTGTTGGTTATGCTTTCAGGGAAAGAACTGTTGAGCAAGCTGAATTGCTATTGAATAATATACTAAGTAATGATAATGATTGGACACTTCCTGAACCATCTCCTAAGCCAACGCCGAAGAAAATGGGTATTCTATTTCTAAATCCTGAAGATATGCAAGAGGCAAAGAAATCTATGAAAGAAAAAGTTATTAAAGCTAAAGATGTTAAGAATTTACCTCCTATTGAAGAACACATGGTCTTGATAACCCGGCACAGGTAGTAAAGGTAAATTCTCTCTATAGATTTGATGAAGGTGATATTCCTCATAATAAGACTGCTAGTCAATACTTGGATGAGTTTGAAAATTTATTGGTAACAAGAAAACTTCAATGCTTATGTTGGTAGACAATTGAAATGTACTGCTTATATGGTTGAACACTTGAGTGATTATTTGCCTAGAGTTAAAGGTGATCTTAAACTTATTAGTAAACAAGCTTCCATGGTTACAACTCAAGTAGAGCAAGTACTTAAGGCACAAACTGATCTACTCAATGAGTTGAATAATAAGAACAATGATAATGCTGTTAGAGTTATGACTAGAGGTGGAAAAATGACCCAGGAACCTTTGCATCCTGAGGGCCATCCTAAGAGAGTTGAGCAAGAGTCTCAGAGAATTAACACTGATACACCTAGTCCTTCTAATAAAAAGAAAAAGAAAACCAATAGGACTTTGCATGCTTCTAGTGAACCGGTTATTGACACACCAGAGAATCCCAATGATATTTCTATTTTTGATGCTGAAACACAATCTGGTGATGAACTTGAACCTAGTGGTAATGTTAATGATGATGCTCAACATAGTAATGATAATGATGTAGAGAGTGAACCTGCTATTGATCTTGATAACCCATAATCAAAGAATCAATGTTATGATAAGAGAGACTTCATTGCTATGAAGCACGGTAAAGAAGGAGAACCATGGGTTCAGAAACCCATGCCTTTTCCTCCTAAGCCATCCATGAAAAAGTATGATGAGGATTTTGAGCGCTTTACTGAAATGATTAGACCTATCTTTTTGCGTACGCGTTTGACTAATATGCTGAAAATGCATCCTTATGCTAAGTATATGAAAGATATTGTTACAAATAAAAGAAAATTACCTGAAGCTCAATTTTCCACAATGATTGCTAATTATACTTTTAAGGGTGGAATACCAAAGAAACTAGGAGATCCAGGAGTACCAACTATACCATGCTCCATTAAAAGAAACTATGTTAAAACTGCTCTATGTGATCTTGGAGCCGGTGTTAGTGTTATGCCTTTCTCTTTATATCGTAGACTTGATTTAAATAAGTTGACACCTACTAAAATATCTTTGCAAATGGCTGAGAAATCAACTGTTGTACCATCGGTATTTGTGAGGACGTGCCTGTTGTGGTTGCAAACGTTACTATTTTAACGGACTTTGTTATTCTTGATATTCCCGAGAACGACAGTATGTCGATCGTCCTTGGTAGACCCTTTCCGAATACTACAGGGGCTGTTTTTTATTGCAAAAAAGGCAATGTCACTTTTCATGTTAAAGGTAATGAGCATATGGTACACTTTCCGAAGAAACAACCTCAAGTTTATAGTATCAATTCTATTGGAAAAATTTGAAGTATCGTTATTGGAGGTTTTGAATTCCCTCTTCCTACTATCAAAAAGAAATATGATATTCTTATTGTTGGGGACATGCAGATCCCCATTGAGGTAACATAGTGTTATTCCAAAATTCTTCGGTTTTATGATATTCGAAAGAGGTTTGTTAACAAGACTTGATCAACCTTGTTAGAGGATCCCTTTTGATGCGTATGAGATGGATGAAGTTAGAAGGCACAACTTTCTGTACTCTCCTCTTACTTTCTGTTATTTAGTTCAAATAAAGCAAAAATAATATTTACTATTTGTTCTCTGAATTATCTTTGCAATAAAAGAATACCCCGAAAATAAAATTTCTCCAAATGCCCTAAAAATTTAGTATGATTTTTTGTAGAATATTTGAGAATTTCTGGCACTGAGAACACACCAGGGGGATGCACTAGCGAGCCATGAGGGTGGAGGGTGCGCCTTACCCCCCTGGGCGCGCCCCCTGCCTCGTGGGCCCCACATGGCCCCCTCCATTTATTCCAGCACCCATGCACTTTGTTTTCCTCCAGAAAAAATCATCCCATAGCTCAAACTCGTGTTCTTGCTCATTTTGCTGTCATTTTCAATCTCCTTGCTCAAAGCTCCATTCACGAAACTGCTTTGGGGGATTGTTCTTCGGTATGTGACTCCTCCAATGGTCCAATTAGTTTTTGTTCTAGTGTTTTATTTATTGCAAATTTTTGCTGCTGAGGTGACCCTGTTCTTGAGCTTGCATGTCAAATTTATATGGCCGAAAGTGGTTTTAATGCATGATATAGTCTCTAGGCACTTATGGGAGTAGTTGCTATCAATCTTGTTGAGTGTAGTTCACTTTTATTTGGAGTCACTAAAAATTTCAGAAATTTTCAGAGGAAGAAAATGTCGAGTAGATTGTTGAGAGGCTCCTCGAGACGGGGTTCGAAGGAAAAGGGGAATGAGGAGAATGAAAAGCCCAAGTACAACCTTCCTTGCATCGCGGAGGTCCGACCGTGTGAATGGCCATGTGATGCATTCTTGAAGGCAGCCGGAATTTATGAGGATTTCTATTACTTGGCTGAGAATGCATGCATCGCCGACTTTATCCATGATAAGTGTGATCAGTACCTCCTACTCACTAATATTTTCGTGCAAAATTTTCATTTTCATGCTAGGAGATCACCACCTTCGGTAGATTTTTTTTATATGATGAGTTTAAGGAGATGTCACTCTATGATTTTTGTGAGGTTTGCAAATTGCCTTTTGAGGGCAGCGTCGAGGAACCACATCCTTGTGATGTGGGAGATTTTATTGATGAAATTAACGTAGGGGAAAGGAGGAGAGTGTCGGATGCAAGAACTACTAGTATACATTTTCCTGTTCTACGTTACTATGCAATATATGCTAGGAGATGTTTAATTGGTCAAGGGAACAGTGGAGGCCTCAGTGCTGCTAACCTTACAATTTTGCGCCATGCTTTACTTCGTGATGAAACTTTCAGTTTAGGCGCTATGGTTGCTAAACGGTTGAGTCTAAACCATACGAAGGGCCCCATTTTTGGTGGTATCTTTGCTTCGCGTCTTGCTAAATATTTTGAGATACCTATTAGACACTATGAGAAGGAAGAAAATGTGCTGCCCACTGTTTACATAGATAATAAAAGTTTGGTAGCACATGATTTCCTTTGTTATGATAAGGAAAAGAGACTCATTTATAACCTGGTATTTAGTGAAGATACTTGTTAGATTATTACCTTGCCTACACCTTCTTTGTTTAACATTCATTCAGGCACATACCTTATCATGCCCGTGGACATTCATGCATACTGGGAGCGGACACGATCCCTAGAGCCAGAGCCAGAGCCATGACCAGATCCATATCCGGAGTCTATTTATCAGTGGGATCCATAGGAGCTCGCTAACCAATGGAACCCCGATGATCCTCCCTAGTACACCGGAGAGGACTACTTTGATCCATGGGCGTAGACCAACTCAGGCCAAAAGCCTAAGCTTGGGGGAGTACGTATTTCTCACCGACATTACATTCATGTTCACGCACTCATTCTAGTTGTCGGTGTTCATACTTTTTCATTGTATTATGCATGCTAGTTTATTTTCTTTTCTTGCTTTCTTCTTGTGTGTTTGAAAAATGGAGAAAAACCAAAAAAATTAGTTGTAGCTTCTAGCTAGTTTACTTTCCATGATTGTAGTAGTAGTAATTAACAGAAAACCCAAACAAATTTCTCGTTCTTCTTTTGCTTGTTGGGAGATTTCCCGTGTAAATAGTTTTTCTCGTTCTTTGAAATTCTTTTCTTTTCTTTGGGGGTTGAGAGGATAGGACCACGATGAAAATGTTGAGTGGCTCTCATATGCATTATTGTTGATCTAACAAAGAGACCATATTACCTTGTCTTCTCCTTTGAATTAAATGTTTGCAGATTCCAACTTAGTCCAATGCACGTGCACTATTATAATTATCCACACCATTCGGTCGTGCAAGTGAAAGGCAATAATGACGATATATGATGAAATGATTGAGATGAGGGAAAGCTGGTATGAACTCGACCTATCTTGTTTTTGTAAATATGATTAGTTCATCATTCCTGATTCAGCCTATTATGAATGAAACATGTTTGCAATGACCATTAGAGATCATAGTTACTCATGCCATGCTTAATTAGATGAGAGTTTATAATGGTTTACCTTGCGTGCCAACATGCTATTAAAATGGTTGTGATGTAGTATGATAGGATTGTATCCTCCTTTGAATGATTTGAGTGCCTTAACTTGGCACATGTTCACGCATGTAGTTGAAACAAAATCAACATAGCCTCCACGATATTTATGTTCATGGTGATCTATATCCTACTCACGCTTGCACTCATTGTTGGTTAATCTTAATGCATGTTTATGACTGTGTCGCTCTCTAGTTGGTCGCTTCCCAGTCTCTTTCTAGCCTTCACCTGTACTAAGCAGGAATATTGCTTGTGCATCCACTTCCATAAACCCCAAGTTATTCCATATGAGTCCACCATACCTACCTATATGCGGTATTTACCTGCCGTTCCGAGTAAATTTGCATGTGCCAACTCTAAACCTTCAAATGAAATTCTCTTTTGTATGCTCGAATCGCTCATGTAGCAACTAGAGTTGTCTATATCTTCCATGCTTGGTGGGTTATTATCACGATGAGTGGACTCCGCTCATCATTCACGAGAAAATGGCCGGTAACCGGGATGCCCAGTCCCATGCTCAAATCAAATCAAAATAATTGCAAACAAAACACCCCCAGGATTTTTGTTAGTTGGACGATACCCATTGTTTCGGACCAGCCATGGAATGTGCTTGTTGGTGGTGGGGGAGTATAAACTTTACCATTCTGTTTGGGAACCGCCTATAATGTATGTAGCTTGGAAGATATCAAGATATCTTGGTGGTTATGTTGACAATGAAAGTATGCCGCTCAAAATATTATTTATCTCAGTTTCAAAACTCGAGCTCTGGCACCTCTGCAAATCACTGCTTCCCTCTGCGAAGGGCCTATCTATTTACTTTTATGTTGAGTCATCATCCTCTTATAAAAAGCACCAGTTGGAGAGCATCACTTTCATTTGTATGCATTGTTATTAATTGATATTGAGTATGACTGTGAGTGGATCTCTTTTGCCCTGAATTACAATGTCCAGTCAGTCCTTGATCTTCAGGAGTGCTCTGCATTTATGTTTTGCGGTCTCAGAAAGGGCTAGCGAGATACCATCTTCTTATATCATATCATCATTATTTTGAGAAAGTGTTGTCATCCAAGATTTATTATTATTACTCGCTAGTTGATTATGCCATTGATATGAGTAAACGTGAGACCTAAATGTTATTGTGAATATGGTTAGTTCATGATCTTTGCTGAAAACTTGAATGCTGGCTTTACATAATTGCAACAACAAGATCAAATAGAGTTTGTAAAAGTTTTTCTTTATCACTTTCATTTTGTCAACTGAATTGCTTCAGGACAAGCAATGGGTTAAGCTTGGGGGAGTTGATATGTCTCCAACGTATCTACTTTTTCATACTCTTTTGCCCTTGTTTGGACTCTAATTTGTATGATTTGAAAGGAACTAACCCGGACTAACGCTGTTTTCAGCAGAATTGCCATGGTGTTACTTTTGTTGCGGAAATAAAAGTTCTCGGAATGACCTGAAACTTGACAGAGACACTTTTTGGAATCAATAAAAAATATTGGCGAATGAATCAGCTGAAGGGGGCCCACACCTTGGCCACGAGGGTGGGAGCATGCCCTACCCCCCTAGGCGTGCTCCCCTGCCTCGTGGGTCCCCTGGACCTCCATTGACCTCAACTCCAACTCCATATATTCACGTTCAGGGAGAAAAAAATCAGAGAGAAGGATTCATTGCGTTTTACAATACGGAGCTGCCGCCAAGCCCTATTCTTCCTCGGGAGGGCTGATCATTAGTATGTCCGGGGCTCCGGAGAGGGGAATCCGTCGCCATCGTTCTCGTTTCTATATCCGGCATACCTCGTAGTAGGGGTCTTAAGATAGACGTCTTGGAGCGATGGTAACATGGACGCAGGGTTTTACCCAGGTTCGGGCTCTCTCGAAGAGATAATACCCTACATCTTGCTTTGGATTGTATTCATATGGGTGTAGTACAGAGTACATGTATCTACCACAAGATTGTTCTAATGAATATTATATTGTCTATTAACTAGCCTGGCCTCGGCTTGTATAACATACCAGA
The DNA here is from genome assembly GCF_018294505.1 of Triticum aestivum. Taxonomy (NCBI): domain Eukaryota; kingdom Viridiplantae; phylum Streptophyta; class Magnoliopsida; order Poales; family Poaceae; genus Triticum; species Triticum aestivum. The sequence goes on along the minus strand of NC_057798.1, from coordinate 399,993,082 downwards.
GGCCTAGGGTTTAGAAGAGTCCTCGTCTTGGGCGCCAAGTCTTGTGGAATGTCCCTTGTTTGCGGCATGGGCTGCCCGAACTGGCCCAATAGTGAACCGCCATGGGAGTCCTCAGCCCGATCCACCTGGTCGGGGGACGACGTGGCGAGTACCCCCTAGTCTAGGACACCGTCAGTAGCCCCCTGAACCGGTCTTCAAGTTGGGGACGCTCCTCGGTTCTTCCAAACTGGTTCAACAAATCTTCCCATCATCAATCTTGAGGGTTGCCGAGCTAAATCTAAAGAGTGCACACATCAGGCATCCGAGGATCCCTTTAAGTCTTCGGCCATTAAAAATGCCTTGTTATTTTACACTGCACCTTGGGTTTGAAGTGTCTCCTGTGCGGCTATGTCCTCTCACATCTGGGCTCTAACGCCGGACTGCATCCAACTTCTAGCGTCGGATTGTATCCAAGTTCTAGCGCCAGACTGTATCTAAGGTGTCATAGATTACCTCGATCTTGAAAAAGTTAAAAGGGTTCTGAGGGAGTCCTGGATTGAGGGGTCCTCGGATAGCCGGAGTACATGTGAATGCCAGACTGTTGGACTATGAAGATACAAGATAGAACACTTCATCCCGTATCCGGATGGGACTCTCCTTTGCGTGGAAGGCAAGCTTGGCGATTCGGATGTGAAGATTCCTTTCTCTGTAACCGACTCTGTGTAACCCTAGCCCCCTCCGGTGTCTATATAAACCGGAGGGTTTAGTCCGTAGGACAACAACAATCATAACTATAGGCTAGCTTCTAGGGTTTAGCCTATTTGATCTCGTGGTAGATCTACTCTTGTAATACTCATATCATCAAGATCAATCAAGCAGGAAGTAGGGTATTACCTCCATCGAGAGGGCCTGAACCTGGGTAAACATCGTGTCCCCCGCCTCCTGACCATTAGCCTTAGACGCACAGTTTAGGACCCCCTACCCGAGATCCGCCGGTTTTGACACCGACATTGATGCTTTCATTGAGAGTTCCACTGTTTCGTCAACATAAGGCTTGATGGCCCCTTCAATCATCAACCACGCGGTCTAGGGTGGAGAGTTTCTCCCCAGACAAATCTTCGTTTTCGGCGGCTTCACACTGCGGGCCAACTCGCTTGGCCATCTGGAGCAGATCGACAGCTATGCCCCTGGCCATCAAGTCAGATTTGGAAGCTTGAACTACACCGCCGACATCCGCGAAGATTTGATCTTCGTCGGATTCGAGCCCATGATAGCCGTGCCCCGCCGCCACGATGAACACGACCTAAATCTGTCATCAGATGGTATGCGGGGAGATTACACCTGTAGCCACATTGGACCCAGATCCAGAGTAGAGCGTGCCATCCGAGGGCGGGAGGCTCAACCCCGCCATGGAGGCCGCGAACTCGACGGTGCTAGAGCCAAACACAGATTTGACCTCCAACGAGGCCTATGCCATCGGAGCCTCGGACTCGTCTCCGGTTACAGGCTCCAGACCACATGAATCCGCGCCCGTCGAGTCTGACTGGGCACGGATCTTAGAGTTCAGCTCCGCGGACATCTTCCAACACTTGCCCCTAGGCGACGTGTTAAACTCATTAAAGTCTCTCTCCTTGTCAGGAGATTCCTAGCCGAACTATGTCTGGCTCGAGTGGGAAGTGGACGACGAAGAACTTCGTTGCCCACTCACCACCCATTTGATAGCCACTATCGATGATTTGACCGACATGCTTGATTTCGACTCCGAAGACATCGATGGTATGGACGAGGATACCGGAGAAGAACAGGAACCACCGCCCACAGGGCGCTGGACAGCCACATCCTCATACGATATATACATGGTCGATACACCCAAAGAAGACAATGGCGACGACATACAAGATGCAACTGATGACAAACTTCCTGAGAAGCAGTCTAAGCGCCGATGTTAGCAGCGCCCCTCTAAATCACGCCATGGTAAAAATAGCGATACCGGCACAAGAGAGAACAGCACTCCGGACGATGCCAAAGACAATGAAGACCCCGCCAAGGCAAGTTTCAAACAGGTCAAACGGGAAGATGGGAAAGCCAGCCCCGATGAACAGGTCGTGAATGACAACTCGGAGGATGGCAACTACATGCCTCTCTCCAAGGACGAGATGAGCCTCGGCGACGAAGAATTTATCATGCTAGAGGATCCCGTCGAGCCGGAGCGCTTTAAGCGCCGCCTTATTGCCACGGCAAGAAGCCCGAAGAAGAAGCAGCAGCAGCTTCAAGCTGATCAAGATCTGCTCACAGATAGAAGGACTGAGGTCCTGGCAGCCGAGGAATACGGACTCGAGAGCCCAACCAAAAGTTACCTGAAGCGCAAACTGATGCCTCAATTCGATGATGAGGCGCTGGAGCCAGCACTGCTAGCATATAGTGTGGCCGACCGACCACTGCGTGGTCGAGACAAAGCGGCAATTCAGCCCAAAAAACAGTCGGCACCATGTCGCCGAACAAATAGAAATACAACAACTCAGGGATACACACCTGACCTGCGGTACGACTTGGAGAACCGAGCAGGCCAGACCATATCGATCTAGGGATCGCGGGGGTGCGCCCCAATGCGCAACAACGACCACCACGCCGGTCATAATAAATACACACCTGTCCGGGCCGAATACCGCAGACCGACTCCATCCAAGCTGCATCGTGACGTAGCCCGACACAGAGGCGCCGCGCACCCCGTATGCTTCACTGATGAAGTAATGGAACATGAATTCCCAGAAGGGTTTTGAACCGTAAACATTGAATCATACGATGGAACAATAGACCCCGCGGTATGGATCGAGGAGTTCCTTCTCCATATACATATGGCCCGCGGCAATGATCTCCATGCCATCAAGTACCTCCCGCTAAAACTCAAGGGACCAGCCAGGCACTGGTTGAACAGTCTGCCCAAAAACAGTATTAGCAGTTGGGAGAACCTGGAAGATGCATTCCTTGACAACTTCCAGGGAACTTATGTCCGACCTCTAGATGCCGATGACCTAAGTCATATAATCCAACAGCCCGGAGAGTCAGCCAGGAAACTCTGGACTCGATTCTTAACTAAAAAGAACCAAATCGTCGACTGTCCGGATGCTGAAGCCCTAGCGGCCCTTAAGCACAACATCTGTGATGAGTGGCTTGCCCGACACCTCGGCCAAGAAAAGCCAAAGTCCATGGCAGCCCTCATGACGCTAAAGACCCGCTTCTGTGTGGGCGAGGATAGCTGGCTAGCTCATAGCAACATCACCTCAAGCAAACCCGGCACTTCAGAAACCAGAGATAGCAATGGAAAGCCCCAACGCAGTAAACACAAGCGTCAAAATAATGGCAATAACTCCGAGGACACGGGCGTCAATGCCAGATTCAGTGGCCCCAAGTCCGGGTAGCGGAAAAGACCATTAAATAGAAACAATCCGGGCCCTTCCAGCCTAGACCGCATACTCGATCGTCCGTGCCAAATCCACAGCACCCCCGACAAACCAGCCAATCATACCAACAGAGAATGTTGGGTCTTTAAACAGGCCGGCAAGTTAAACACCGAAAACGGAGAAAAAGGATTGTAAAGCGACGACGACGACGAACCCCAGCCGCCGAATACTGGGGGACAGAAGAAGTTTCCTCCCCAAGTGAAAACGGTGAATATGATATATGCTACCCATATCCCCAAAAGGGAGGGGAGGCGCGCACTAAGGGATGTCTACGCGATGGAGCCAGTCGCCCCAAAATATAACCCGTGGTCCTCTTGTTTGATCACCTTCGATCGAAGGGACCATCCGACCAGTACCTGTCACGGCAGTTTAGCCGCACTGGTGCTTGACCCTATCATTGACGGATTCCACCTCACATGTGTCCTCATGGACGGTGGCAGCAGACTGAACCTGCTTTATCAGGATACAGTGCGCAAAATGGGTATTGATCCCTCAAGAATCAAGCCCACCAAAACCACCTTTAAAGGTGTCATACCAGGTGTGGAGGCCTGTTGTATGGGCTCAATCACACTGGAAGTGGTCTTCGGATCCCCGGATAATTTCCGAAGCGAAGAGTTACTCTTCAATATCATCCCCTTCCGTACAGGTTATCACACGCTGCTCGGACAAACCGCATTCGCTCGTTTCAATGCGGTGCCACACTATGCCTACCTTAAGCTCAAGATGCTCGGACCTCGTGTTGTTATAACAGTCAATGGAAATACGGAGAGCTCCCTCCGTACGGAGGAGCACACCGCGTCCCTTGGAGCAGAAGTACAGAATAGCCTTCCTAGGCAAAAACTCAATTCGGCAATAAAGCCCCCGGACACCGTTAAGCGGGTCCATGCTACGCTACAGCAGGACCATCCGGCTCATTCATAGCTTAGCTAGCAATTCGGCCTCCGTCCCATTCCTAAGAGAGCGGTGAAATTCGTACCGTGCGTACATAACTATGCACTTAAAATACCATGGGAACGGGAGGAGGCACCGCTAGACCATGGTCCACAATGCGGCTCAACCGCTCCTGGATCCGCATACCTTCAGTTTGTTTCTTTCTTTCAGGTTTCTTCTCTTCTCGAGGCCTTTTCTGATAAACCTGCTCATCGGACCCGTAGCAAAACGGATACGCCAAGAAAGCTAGGGGCTCGGACGTACAAGGGAATACCAAGGTGGTCTTTGCTAATGATCGTCATACCTTCTTTAACTACCCGCACGTAGCTCACTCTTGGTCATGGCATGTTAAATAGCCTTATTTGCTTACTACACTGCTCATACGCCTTGACGTATTGATCAAATTACAATGAAAATTAATTGGCAGCATTTACATTTTTACTGACTTTTCCTTGTCTACTTATTTTTCATCGCAACCGTACATTTTGGTACGCCTTAATTCGCCAGGGGCTCCATTGTACCCCATAACACGACAAGAAAGTCCGAACACTTCTACAGTGCACTTCAGCACCCCGAACTTATAGCATTATATGCATTGGCTCCGAATCATGTCTTTGGTCAACAGTTGGGTTGCCTAGCTCATGTGCTTGCTACCCTATGTTCCGCTATATCGGCTAGGGTAGTAAAGGGAGAACTACTGAGATTGTGTCCTGGTTCTTCCGGATGAGCACCTCAGTAGAGAAAGCCGAAAACTGACTGTCATGATGCGGCGAGAGCTGGTCAGCTGTTCGAGAGGTCACAAAATCCTTAACGATTTCTTCCGCACTATGCGATAACTAATGCATCGTGCGATGGATCGGTTTTTATCTGATCAGGTGATTTCTAATGCCCCAAGTTCGGTCTTCCGAACACTAGGGGCTGTGCCTACCTTTCTTTTGTCAAACTCCTATGGCTAAGTGAGGGTGATAAAGCCTTATAGTCCGATTTCCTGGTTCGTCGCGCTAAACACCTCCTTTAGGGACCAAAAATCTAGAGTAAAGAGTGTTTAGATTCATCCCGAACACCCCCGTACTTCCTACGTGGGGGCAAAAGCCGACGACTGGCCAACTCTCAGCATTACTTTAAAAACGGCTGCATAGGAGGTTATAGTTCGAATAACAAGCATTATTTTACATAACTTGTTTCATCTTATAGCATAGGATAACACGCATCCATTCATGGGAAGATAATATCCTTGGAACACTGCTCTGCCACAAGGCAGGATCCCTTCAGGACACTGTCATAATACAACTCGGGCTTGCGGTGCTCTTTCCCTTCGGGCGGTCCCTCGGTCATTAGCTTCACAACATCCATCTTCGCCCAATGCACCTTGGCACAGGCAAAAGCCATTCGCGCACCTTCGATGCAGACCGACCACTTGATAACACGCATCCATTCATGGGAATATAATATCCTTGGAACACTGCTCCACCACAAGGCAGGATCCCTTCAGGACACTGTCATAATACAACTTGGGCTTGCGGTGCTCTTTCCCTTCGGCGGTCCCTCGGTCATTAGCTTCACAACATCCATCTTCGCCCAATGCACCTTGGCACAGGCAAAAGCCATTCGCGCACCTTCGATGCAGACCGACCACTTGATGGCGTCCAGCTGAGGATAGGCACTAACCAGCCGCTTCACGAGTCCGAAGTAGCTGCTGGGAATAGGTTCGCTAGGCCATAGCCGGATAATCACATCCTTGAGGGCTAGTTCGACCGTCCTATGCAGCTCGACCAGCTATTTCAGCTGAACGATAAAGGGTACTGGATATTCTGGTGCAAGATATTGCGACCAGAACAGCTTCTCTGCAAAGCTCCCCTATTCGGCTTGGTAAAATTGTTCGGCATCAGACATGCTACATGACAAATCCGCAAACACCCCTGGAGAACTCCGAATTCGGGTCAGTAAACGAAATCTTTCCTTCGTGTATTTGCTCTGCATAATAAAGGCCTTACCCGCGGCGATCTTTCGGGCCTCCTGGATTTCCTGGAGGGTGCCTTGGGCTTCGGCCCGGGCATCGTGTGTGGATTGGCAAGCCTTGGTGAGTTCGGACTCTTGGTCCATTATACTCTGCTCCAAGGCCTCGCACTTCCCTATGGCCTCTTGGAGCTCTTGTTGAACTTCAATGACCCGAGCCTCATGGTTCTCACGAGTGGCCTGCTCCTTAGCTGCCCTTTTCTCGGCCTCGGGTACCGCCTTCTTAAGAGCTTCAACTTGGTCGCCGCTCCTATTACATACCATGACATTTTTTCAGTCAAAATCACCACTCACTTGTATTCAAATACAAACAACGTTATCCCATACCTTGGTTATCCTCCAATTGCTTCTTTACTTGGATGAGTTCCATTTCGGCCCGCTCCAGTCTTTGCCTCAGTCCGGAGACCTCCGCAGTATGAGCGGTTGCAGCTAATAGTGACACTTGATCATTCACATAGATATTTCCTAGTTAGTCTCCTGCGAAATGTATTCGATCCTCTGTCCGGCTTTCTTTTCAAAACACCGAACAGTGTATCAGGGGCTACTATCTATGTTATGACAATCTTTCAACTTCAGTACTTACCTCAAAGCCTGTTAGAAGGCTGGTGCAGGCTTCGGTCAGCCCACTTTTGACAGAGTGAACCTTCTCAATCACCGCACCCATAAGGGTACGGTGCTCTTCAATGATGGAGGCACTTTGCAGCGCCGCCAACAAAGTATTTGGCACCTCAGGGTGGACTAATGTTGCCGATGGAATAGGCGCACCACCTTCTGCTGAGGAAGGTTGTTGTCCTAACTCCGGAGCCGTATTGGTCTCCGGAGTTGTCTCTGGCTGGGGGCCGAATTCAGAATGGCCCCCGCCTTCAGCATCCATGGGGATCTTCTCCCATATGTGTCCGGTCGCCGGGGTTTGAACCTCTGGCGCCGCCTCGACGGTCTCCCGAGCTTCGCCCTGGCCTGGGCCCCTCTGGGACGACACCTCAATGTTGTCCATGTCTTTGGGGGAGGAGGCCGTCGGGAGAGTCTTGCTGTTCATTGCATCCGAGTCCAACAAATCTTCTGATGAAGATCGCCTGATTTCGGGTCCGGCCGGGCTGCGGAATGTGAGACTCGGTACATTAATACTATGCAAAAGTGAGACTGGATATGTAGAGATGTCCGAGTTTCTTTGTACTCACGATTTGGCCAGGGGCTTGACCCTGGGTTCCCACTCTAGGCTGCTGGGCGGCCACGGTAGATTCGTCCAGAAGGGATACTTTCCCCTTCTTAGAAGTTTTGTCCTCCAAACGTGTGGAGGCCGTCCTCTTCTTTCTCCCCCTCACGGGGGGGGGGGGGGCTGGTTTTCTTCTTCCTCCTCTCCCTCTTCCTCGTCCTTTTTGGAGGAGCAGTGGGCCTAGGTGTCTTCGGACACCACGTCCGAAGTGCCCTTACGACGAAGCCCGTTCCTAGTCTCCTTGGTCTCCTTCTAGGCCTTCTTCGGTGCCTTGTATGGCGTCGGGACCAGCATCTTCATCAGAAGTGGGCCGACATGTTCCTCAGGCGGCGGAGCCAGACAGTAGAACCACCACATAAGTTACTGTAATGAACTAATTATTTATTTATATTGGCGTTAAAACTACTGTATTCCAACTTCTCTATGGTTCATACCCCCCCATACTAGCCATAGATTCATCAAAATAAGCAAACAACACACGAAAAACAGAATCTGTCAAAAACAGAACAGTCTGTAGAAATCTGTAACTTTCGAATACTTCCGGAACTCTAAAACTCCTACCAAAATAGGAAGTCCTAGGCAATTTGTCTACTGATCTACTTAAAAAAGAATCAACTGCAAATCACGTTTCTGATATTTACTAAAATTATTCTCGTGCGCGCAAAAGTTTCTGTTTTTCAGCAAGATCAAATTAACTTTCTCCATAGGTTATCCTATATGTTCAACTTGGCACAAACACTAATTAAAACATAAAACCCCATCTAAACGGGGGCTAGATGAATTATTTATTATTAAACAGAAGCAAAAATCAAGGAACAAAAATAAAATTGGGTTGCCTCCCAACAAGCGCTATCGTTTAACGCCCCTAGCTAGGCATAAAAGCGAGAATAGATCGAAGTATCGCCATCGTTGGCATTGAATTCATAAGTGGATCGCATAATATATTCATAAGGTAATTTGATTTTCTTTCTAGGAAAGTGTTCCATGCCTTCCCTTAATAGAAATTGGAATCTAATATTTCCTTCCTTCATATCAATAATTGCACCAATCGTTCTAAGGAAAGGTCTACAAAGAATAATAGGGCATGAAAGATTGCAATCTATATCAAGAACGATAAAATCTACGAGCACATAATTTCTATTTGCAACAATAAGAACATCATTAATCCTTCCCATAGGTTTCTTAATGGTGGAATCCGCAAGGTGCAAGTTTAGAGAGCAATCATCAAATTCACGGAAACCTAACACATCACACAAAGTTTTTGGAATCATGGAAACACTAGCACCCAAATCACGCAAAGCATAGCATTCATGATATTTAATTTTAATTTTAATAGTAGGTTCCCACTCCTCATAAAGTTTTCTAGGGATAGAAACTTCCAATTCAAGTTTTTCTTCATAAGATTGCATCAAAGCATCAACGATATGTTTGGTAAAAGCTTTATTTTGACTATAAGCATGAGGAGAATTTAGCACGGATTGCAACAAGGAAATACAATCTATTAAAGAACAATTATCATAATTAAATTCCTTGAAATCCAAAATAGTGGGTTCATTTCTATTTAAAGTTTTGATCTATCCAATCCCACTTTTACCATATTTAGCATCAAGATCTAAACATTCTAGGGAACGACCTAGAATTAAAGTTTCCTCTATATGCATTGTTACCAAAATTATTCCTACCAACAAAATTCACATCCATAGATTCATTATTATTCTCAATCAAAGTAGACAAAGGCATATCATTAGGATCAATAGGAGCACTCTTAGTAGCAAACAATTTCATAAGTTCATCCATCTTTCCACTCAAAACACTAATCTCTTCTATCGCATGAACTTTTTTACTAGTAGATCTTTCGGTGTGCCACTGAGAATAATTAACCATAATATTATCTAGGAGTTCAGTAGCTTCTCCTAAGGTGATTTCCATAGAAGTGCCTCCCGCGGCCGAATCTAAAAGATTTCTAGAAACAAAATTCAATCCGGCATAAAATTTTTGTATGATCATCCATAAATTCAAACCATGTGTAGGGCAATTGCGAATCATTAATTTCATCCTCTCCCAAGATTGTGCAACATGTTCATGATCAAGTTGCTTAAAATTTAATATCGTTCCTAAGGGAGATGATCTTAGCGGGAGGAAAATACTTAGAGATAAAAGCATCCTTGCACTTATTCCATGAATCAATACTATTTTTAGGCAAAAACGAAAACCAAGTTTTAGCACGATCTCTAAGTGAAAACGAAAATAACTTCAATTTAACAATATCATTATCCGTGTCTTTCTTCTTTTGCATATCACACAAATCAAAAAAATTGTTTAGATGAGTAGAGGCATCTTCACTAGGAAGGCCGGAGAATTGATCTTTCATAACAAGATTCAACAAAGCAGCATTGATTTCACAAGATTCGACATCATTAAGAGGAGCAATCGGAGTGCTAAGGAAATCATTATTATTGGTATTGGAAAAGTCACACAATTTAGTATTATCTTGAGCCATTGTGACAAGCAATCCAACACACAAGCACACAAAAGGCAAGCGAAAAAGAGGCGAATGGAAAAGAGAGGGCGAATAAAACGGCAAGGGTGAAGTGGGGGAGAGGAAAACGAGAGGCAAATGGCAAATAATGTAATGCAAGGGAGATGAGTTTGTGATGGGTACTTGGTATGTCTTGACTTGAGTGAAGACTTCCCCAGCAACGGCGCCAGAAATCCTTCTTGCTACCTCTTGAACACTGCGTTGGTTTTCCCTTGAAGAGGAAAGGGCGATGCAACAAAGTAGCGTAAGTATTTCCCTCAGTTTTTGAGAACAAAAGGTATCAATCCAGTAGGAGGCTCCACACAAGTCCCTTGTACCTACCCAAACAAACAAGAACCTCGCAACCAACGTGATAAAGGGGTTGTCAATCCCTTCACGGCCACTTGCGAAAGTGAGATATGATAGAGATAATAAGATAACATAAATATTTTTGGTATTTTTATGATATAGATTGGAAAGTAAAGATTGCAAAATAAAGTAGACCGGAAACTTATATGATAGAAGATAGACCCGGGGGCCATAGGTTTCACTAGTGGCTTCTCTCAAGATAGCATAAGTATTACGGTGGGTGAACAAATTACTGTCGAGCAATTGATAAAAAAGTGCAGAGTTATGAGAATATCTAGGGATGATCATGTATATAGGCATCACGTCCGTGACAAGTAGACCGAAACGATTACTATTACTCCACACATCGACCGCTATCCAGCATGCATCTAGAGTATTAAGTTCATAAGAACATAGTAACGCATTAGGCAAGATGACATGATGTAGAGGGATAGACTCAAACAATATGATATAAACCCCATCTTTTTATCCTCGATGGCAACAATACAATACGTGCCTTGCTGCCCCTGCTGTCACTGGGAAAGGACACCGCAAGATTGAACCCAAAGCTAAGCACTTCTCCCATTGCAAGAAAGATCAATTTAGTAGGCCAAACCAATCTGATAATTCGAAGAGACTTGCAAAGATAACCAATCATACATAGAAGAATTCAGAGGAGATTCAGATATTTCTCATAGATAAACTTGATCATAAACCCACAATTCATCGGACTCAACAAAAACACCGTAAAAAGAGTTACACCGAATAGATCTGCAATAAGATCTAGGAGAACTTTGTATTGAGATTCAAAGAGAGAGAAGAAACCATCTAGCTAATAAATATGGACTCGAAGGTCTATGTAAAATACTCACAACTCATCGGAGAGGCCTTGATGATGATGTAGAATCCCTTCGTGATCGATTCCCCCTCCGGCGGAGCGCCGAAAAAGGCCCCAAGATGGGATCTCACGGGTACAGAAGCTTGCGGCGGTGGAAATAGGGTTTCGTGGTCCTCCTGGATGTTTTCAGGGTACGTAGATATATATATATATAGGAGGAAGAAGTAGGTCGGTGGAGCCACGAGGGGCCCACGAGGGGGGCGCGCCCACCCCCCTAGGGTGTGACAGGCACCCTCGTGGCCGCCTCGGCTGCTTCTTGACGTCCACTCCAAGTCTCCTGGATTGCGTTTGTTCCAAAAAGATCGCTCCCGAAGGTTTCATTCCGTTTGGACTACGTTTGATATTCCTTTTCTTCGAAACACCGAAATAGGCAAAAAAACAACAATTTGGGCTGGGCCTCCGGTTAGTAGGTTAGTCCCAAAAATGATATAAAAGTGTAAAGTAAAGCCCATAAACATCCAAAACGGGTAATATAATAGCATGGAACAATCAAAAATTATAGATAACATGGAGACGTATCAGGCAGTATGACAACGAAGTTCCTAGCGTAGGTTAATGAAGTGATGAAGAAGCCCCCGGTCCAGCCAATGTGATGTGGTACGACGGTACGCTGAGGTGACAGCGCTGCCCAACCCGGATCATTTACCTATGCACAGAAAATAGTGCAAGCCAGAGATAGTAGTAATAATAATAAATTAAAAATCGTAGCATAATAAATAATTTATGCAACAAGAGCAAAAAAGAAATATGGCCCGTGTGTCGAACACTCGATGAGGTAGAGCTATCTTAGCGATGCCAAAGTTGGTCGAACATGTCGGTATGGCAATTCGACCAACAAGGTGATCACGCGAGCTGATTTACGCCGATTGGGACGACGATATCGGCTTGCCGAAGTGACCACATGACGTAGTCGAATTCGATTACCTACACATGTAAAATAGTGCAGTCTAAAATATAATAATATAAATATAGAAAAAACCTCGCATAATTAATTTATGCAAAATATATTTTTGAAAGAGATGTGGCCTAGCGTTGAAGCCAAAGTTGGTGCAGGGTGCCGGCGTGGCAAAGCCTGTATTCACAGGGCGGTTCGAGTCCCTGATGAGGCATTCACCAAACTGCGGACGGGAAACTGGCCGAACAGTCATGCAACCATCGCTAATGCGGCCATCATTTGACAGACCTGTGTACATATGATGGAACAAACCAGAGAAATAATTCCTCGAAAAAAATAAATCCAAGCAAGAAAAAAACACTAGGATTAATAGCACCTGGTTTATCTGTTGTAGCAATCTAAAGAAAGGTTACTCCCAAAATTGGGACTCCATCTGCCCACCCATTGCGTGATGGGCGATGAAGCAATGACATGGCGACGCTGGCAAAGGTTGGCTCGCCAAGAAAAAGCCCCCGGTCCAGCAAACATGACGAAGCTGGTCGGCTGGTGACACCGAAGTCTCCGGAGTAGGTTGATGAAGAGATGGCGAAGCCCCCAGTCCAGACGAGCTTACGGAGCAGGTCGGTAAGATGATGTTGCAGCCGCCGTGCCAGCCAAGGTGTTGAAGCAGTTCGGCGTGGCAGAAATCGGTTTGAACAAGCTACAGCTCGGCCATGTCGTCGCTGGTCATAACTTGTGACGGTTCAATGCTGGAAGTGACCGAGAGGCGATGTCGGCATGCCTAACCCATGCAATCCGTGGGGCGATGGTGTTGGTGATAATTTAGCCTTCGTGATGCCGAACTCTTGTTCGGCTTGCCGAGCTGATGATCTGATAAGGTTGGGCTCGGCTCGATGAAGCAACGATCTGTCTAGCGCAGGTCGCAGACATGGAGCAAGGCCTGGTTTTCCAGAAAGGAGAAAAATTTGTGAGCATGTGTTCGGAAACAAAACACAATACCCTACAAAGATATTCTTCCAAAAAGGTTGTCCAATATCCTGTTCATGAAGAAAGATGAACTCAGATTGGATTCGTATTCATGCAAAAAATAGATCTGAAAAGTGATGCACTAATCGAAAGGTTCCCGGAGTTTGAACGGTCGGATCGGGCTGAAATTTTCCAAATGACCTCCGAGCCAGGCTCTGGAGACCACGCCCTAAACTCGTCCAGATTCCCGTCCAGACTCGACAGGCCTCCAGTATATCACTCACCAAAGATTCCTCCATCAGAACGCGACGAAATTTTACAGGGTTGTTGTACACTCAATTCTGCACAATTCCACCAGAGCAATCATCAAAGCGATGTTCGAGGAGGCAGTGGTGGCAGATATAGGTTTGTTGTCCATAAAAACAGCACGGTCGCCCAAGGATAATGTTGACGTTGAGCCCCCGAGCTCCATCGATGATTCCTCCATGATCTTGATAGAGATCGGAGTTGATAATGAAGGCCCTCGTCTGAACATAATGATCTGAGACGGAGCACAGTCCTCGGTCGAGCCAAGGTGACTAATCGAGCAGGCGACGAAGATGCTGACACCAACAATAAAGGTCGGTTCTGATGCATACATAGCACCGGAGACAATCTGAATTCCCATCGCACTGTGACGACTGCCAGTAGGCTCTCAATGAAAGCACCAATGTCGGTTCTATATCCGGCATATCTCGTAATAGGGTTCCTAAGCTAGGCATCTTGGAGCGATGGTAACATGGATACAAGGTTTTACCCAGGTTCGGGCTCTCTTGAAGAGATACTACCCTACATCATGCTTTTGATTGTATTCATATAGGTGTAGTACAAAGTACATGTATCTACCACGAGATTGTTCTAATGAATATTAGATTGTCTACTGACTAGCCTGGCCTCGACTTATATAACATACCAGAGGCCTAGGGTTTAGAAGAGTCCTCTCTTGGGCGCTAAGTCTTATGGAATATCCCTTGTATGCGGATGGCTGCCCGAACTGGCCCAATAGTGAACCGCCATGGGGATCATCGGCCCGATCCACCTGGTCGGGAGACGACGTGGCGAGTACCCCCTAGTCCAAGACACCATCAATCGTCATCATCAACCATCTTCCATCACTAATTTCATGATGCTCACTGTCGTGCGTGAGTAATCCCATCGTAGGGTTGCTGGACGGTGATGGGTTGGATGGGATTTACCATGTAATCGAGTTAGTTTTGTTAGGGTTTGATCCCTAGTATCCATTATGTTCTAAGATTGTTGTTGCTATGACTTTGCCATGCTTAATGCTTGTCACTAGGGCCTGAGTGCAATGATTTTAGATCTGAACCTATTATGTTTTCATGAATATATGAGTGTTCTTGATCCTATCTTGCAAGTCATAGTCACCTAGTACGTGTTATGATCTGGCAACCCCAGAGTACAATAGTCGGGACACTTCCCGGTGATGACCGTAGTTTGAGGAGTTCATGTATTCACTAAGTGCTAATGCTTTGGTCCGGTTCTCTATTGAAAAGAGGCCTTAATATCCCTTAGTTTCCATTAGGACCCCGCTGCCACGGGAGGGTAGGACAAAAGATGTCATGCAAGTTCTTTTCCATAAGCACGTATGACTATATTCGGAATACATGCCTATATTATATTGATGAGCTGGAGCTAGTTCAATGTCACCTGTCACCCTATGTTATAACTGTTACATGATGAACATAATTATCCATCATTGATCCATTGCTTATGAGCTCGTTTCATATTGATCGCTGCGAAGTTACTTTACCGTTGCCACTGCTACGATTGCTACAAAACTACTACTGTTACTTTTGCCACCGCTACCGTTACTTCCATACTACTTTGCTACTAAATACTTTGCTGCAGATATTAAGTCTGTCAGGTGTGGTTGAATTGACAACTCAGCTGCTAATACTTGAGAATATTCATTTGCTCCCCTTGTGTCAAATCAATAAATTTGGGTTGAATACTCTACCTTCGAAAACTGTTGCGATCCCCTATACTTGTGGTTTATCAATGATCATTGCCTTGGATATCGTCATAATTATTTGCTCTTTTGTCAATTTCCCAACAGTAATTTGGTTTGCCCATCATATTCTATTTTCTCGAGAGAAGCCTCAAGCGAAATCTACGGCCCCCGATTTGTTTCCTATTATGTTATTTTTAGATCTATTAATCCAAAAATCCAAAATACCTTGTTGCACTTTTTTATACTTCCTTTATTTTGTATTTTTGCTAGATCTATGTATCCAATCTCATACAATTTAATATATCTCAATACAGAGGAGGGATTGACAACCCCTCTTACGCGTTGGGTTGTAAGTATTTGTTGTTTGTGTGTAGGTGTCATTTACATAGTGTTGCTTGGTTCTCCTACTAGATTGATAACCTTGGTTTCATAACTGAGAGAAATACTTACCATTGTGGTGTTGCATCATCCTCTCCTCTTAGGGGAAATACCAACGCAGATACAAGCAACTAGTTCCCTTCTAGTCCAGAAAAAAGCACCATAAAGTTTCATCATGTTTGGGCTTCCTTTGGTATTGATTTTCTGATAAACAAAAAACATGCAGAAAAATAGGAAATGGCACTAGGCGCTGAGTTAATGGGTTATTTCCCAAAATGATATAAAATTGCATATAATGCATCCAAGATTGATAATAAAATAGCATGAAATAATACAAAATTATAGATACATTGGAGACGTATCAACATCCCCAAGCTTAATTCTTGCTCGTCATTGAGTAGGTAAATGATAAAAATAGATTTTCTGATGTTGAATGCTACGTGGCATGTTTATCATGTAATTTCTTTTACGGCATAAATACTAAGAAATGATGAAGTAATTGATATCAACATAATAATATCCATGAGTAAGAACATAATTATTGCTTTTTCAGAATATACGATGCTCAAAAAATGTTATCCCTACTCATTGATTATGTAAGCATGGCATGAATCCGCCTTCACCGCATAAATATAAATCATGATCACCCCGTGTCAAACCAAGCAATTGGATCATACATTTTAACACGCTTCAGCATTTTCAACTCCACTCAATACATGAGCATGAGCCATGGACATTAGTGTTGAAAATATGCCCCAGAGGCAATAATATTTGTATTATTATATTTCCATATTCGTAGTTAAGAGTTTATATTCTATGTTAGAACTGCTATGATCCTCCAATATGCGATTGAGTGGTAAACTCATATGCACGTGTGGAATGATAAACGGTAAATAAAAGGTTCCTAGTATCGCCTCTAAGACTAGCTCAAGTTTTGTTCATGATCACTTTTTCCGGATCTTAGGATATCATTAAGTGTAAGGATAATCCTAAAACAACATTGAGATTACGATGTTGGGAGAACAATCATATTGAATCGACCCATTCTAGTTTGTTATGAATTGAGATAATATTGTTTGTATTCAATTGTAATAACACGGAGTGTTAAAGTGAGATATTTCTCCTTAGACCATGAGAGTATCGTGGTCACTTCTTACCGTATGGTGGGCTTTGGGTTGCTCAAACGTCATATGTAACACGATGATCACAATGACAACTTACAGGTTCATAGGAAAGTTTGACAAGTGGCCAGATAGCTCGAGAGTGGAATTTACTCCTCCGACGATGGAGAGATATTCTTAGTGCCCTCTCAGTGTGATGGTATCAATCATCATCTGGCCAGACACAAGTGACTATGTCACGGGATGCCGAAACACAATAATGAGAAAGAAGAAAAAAACCGGTAACGAGGATTTCGGTATAGTGAGCATGGTGATGACTCAGGAGGATACCAATACATCCCGGTTTTTGTAAAGTATCGCGAAGTAAAGGAAACATCACATGATAACCAAAGGTTCACTCCAATATCATTCGTGTGTTCATAGGGATCGATACGGACATCCATGGTCCCGTTGTCGGTCATTGAACGAATGGTTTCGTTCATGTCTGTGAGTTACTGAACTTATGGGGTCACAAGCTTAAGGTAATCACAATCTTATGAATGTTAGTTGGACGGGAGTGATGAGAATATTTTTTTGTCATTGTTTCATTAATATTCGGGATAATTCCGAGAGGATCCGGAAGCATTTCAGGGTCACCAGAAGGGTTTTGGTGAATATCGGGTAATACCTTGTATTACCAATATATTATATATAGGCGGAAAATGTTTCTGGTGTTTTTAATACCTTGATCTAGAAGTATTTAGAACATTTTATATTTAATTTAAATATATACGGGCCTTAGAAGGCCAAGAGGTGGAAGCCAACTTGGGTCGCAAAGGCCCAAGTGGAGGAGGCGCCCCGCTTTGCTTGTTGGGGGGGGGGGTCCTACTAGGGGAGGAGTCCAACTCCTCTCCCTTGGATGGCGCCCCAAGGAAGTTTTTCCTCCTTGGTGGCAGCCCTCCTCTCCCCCTCTAACCTATATATACTTGAGGGATTGGCCACAATTGAACACACAAGTTTTGGAGCTTCCTCTAGTTCTTCTAGTTCATGTTCTAGTTGGTCCTAGTTGACTAATTAGAGCGTGGCTAATCCTCTTGTCCTCATAATTAGAAGCCTAGTGTGGTTATAATATCCTCCTTCTAATTCTCTAGCAGTGATTAGCTACGATGAAGCGCTGCCAAATCGTGAAGGTTGCATGCTTGCAACCAAGTAGAGAGGTCGTGCTTTCGGTCTTGGGTTCGAGGGACTACTCATGGGCGGTATGAGGGATAGTTCATCTATGGTTCGAGAGACTCCAAGTACGATCTACACCGACATGTTCTTCTTCGCTGGAACTCGATGACTATAATTAACGATTGTGATCCCAACCCGTTATGCATCTTCATATTGATCTTGGGTGATCGTACGCGCATTTTTTTGTTATGTACTATGTTTCCCAAAAGTGGCATCAATAGAAGGATTATGAGTAGGTGTACGTTGCGATCTAGATCACATGTGATTGTGAAGGTTGATGTTCTTGCTATGCTTCCCTCGAGTGTTGCTTTGTTTAATTTCATCAACAGCATGGTGTCATTTTGTACGAGGTTCCGACAATTGATCGGCTCTGGCTATCGATGATGTGCTAATAGTTCCTTGGGCTTCACCATGGTTGAGAATAGTGAACCGTCGCATACACAAGACGGTGCCAAATATGGATGATCTTCTAGGGGGTCACGCGTGTTGATTAAGTTTTGTGTGGGGCTAGAGATTATTAATTAAGTCTCTTGTTTCATGATATGTCTCTAACATATCTATAATTTTTTATTGTTCCATGATATTATAGTATCAATCCTGGATTTTTATATGCAATTATACATCATTTTCTGGGACTAACCTATTAACCCAGTGTCAAGTGCCAGTTGCTATTTTTTTGCCTGTTTTTGGTTTTCCATGAAATCAATACCAAACGGAGTCCAAACGCTACAAAACTTTTTGATGGTTTTTCTGAACAAGAGAGGCCCTAGAAGCTTCGGAGGGAGGCCAGAAGGCGAAGGAGTAGATGACAAGCCACTTGGGCATGCCCTGGAGGCCCGCGCCCTAGTATCCTGTGGGTCCCTCGGGGCTCCGTCTCACCTGATCTACCTTTATAAATTCTCTAAAATCTGGAAACCAACAAAGAGCCACCCAAAATACCTTTTTCGCCACCGCAAGTTTTTGTTCTTCTGCGATCCCATCTAGAGGCCTTTTCCAGCACACTTCCGGAGGGGGAATCAATTACAGAGGGCTTCTACATCAACCTTGTTGCTCTTCCGATGATGTGTGAGTAGTTTACCGAAGACCTACGGGTTCATACATGCTATTATTGATATGAAAGAAGGTAATATAAGATTTCAATTTCCACTCAAGAAGGGTATGGAACACTTCCCTAGAAATATAATTAATCCACCATATGAATCCATTATGAGAGCCACTTATTTAATTAATATGGAAGATGACAACACTTGAAACTATGCGTTACGCCTAGCTAGGGGCGTAAAACAATAGCGCTTGTTGGGAGGCAACCCAATAGCTATCTTTGTTTTACTTGTTTCTTTTATGTTTTTGTGTGCACACAATTATGCTACTGTTGTGTTTGTGTTTTGTGGTTTAATTAGTGTTTGTGCCAAGTAAATCCGTTGGGATGATTTGGTTGATAGTTGACTCGATTATGTGAAAAAACAAAAACTTTTGTGCCCAGTAGCAAAATTGTTTAAACTCAATGGAATGTGTTTTTAATCTGAATTTTCTAACCATAATTGACATAATTTTTTTCCAATGTTGTCCTAATTTCTCAGAATTTTTAGAGTTATAGAAGTATAGTCATTATTCTGATTACTATAGACTGTTCTGGTTTAGACATATTCTATTTTCCTTACATAGTTTGCTTGTTTTTATTTATCTATGGAATGTAATGGGGGTATAAGTCATGACGAAGTTGGAATACAGTAGGTATTATTCAATAATAAAATATGAATGGGTTCATACCAATACCTAAAGTTTGTGATTCGATTGTTATACTAACGGATCTTACGAAGGTTTCTGTTCAGTTTTGTGTGCTGAAGTTTTCAAGTTTTGGGTGAGATCAAGATGGATGAAGGAATTGAGACTGGCAAGAGCCTAAGATTGGGGATGCCAAGGGCACCCCAAGGAAATATTCAAAGAGACCCAAGCATCTAAGCTTGTGGATGCCCCTGATGGCATCCCCTCTTTCCTCTACCAACCATCGGTAAATTACTTGAAGCTATAATTTTATTCATCACATGATATGAGTTTTACTTGGAGCGTCGTGTATTATATGATTCTTTGCTTTGTTTGCTTTTTATTTTGCCACAATCATCTTTGTTGGAAACACCTTTTGAGAGAGGCACACATTCATTCGTGATTTGTTAGAATACTCTTTGTGCTTCACTTATATCTTTTGAGCTAGACAGTTGCTCTAATGCTTCACTTATATCTTTTAGAGCATGACAGTGGTTATATTTTAAAGAAATAGTTGCACTCTCATGCTTCACTTATATCATTTTGAGAGTCTTATAAAACTAATGGCAATATGAACGGATTATGAAATTGGTCCTAATATGGTAGGTATTCAAGAAGGATATAATAGAAACTTTCATGTAACACACTAAATATGATAAGTTTGATTCCTTGCAATAGTTTTGCGATATTAAGATGGTAATATGTGGGAGGTACTAGTGAATGATTGTGGTTTAGTAAGAATATTGGTGTTAAGGTTTGTGATTCCTGAAGCATGCACGTATGGTATCTAGTTATGCTAAGAAGTGGGAGCATGATTTATTATTGATTGTCTTTCCTATGAGTGGCGGTCAAGGACGAGCGATGGTCTTTTCGTACCAATATACCCCCTATGGGCATGCGTAGTAGTACTTTGTGTTGAGGGCTAATAAACTTTCGCAATAAGTATACGAGTTCTTTATGACTAATGTGAGTCCATAGATTATACGCACTCTCACCTTTCCGCAATTTGCTAGCCTCTTCGATATAGTGCATTGCCCTTTCTCACCTCAAGAGTTGGTGCAAACTTCGTGGGTGCATCCAAATCCCATGATATGATACACTCTATTACACATAATCCTCCTTATATCTTCCTCAGAACAGCCACCATACCTTCCTATTATGGCATTTCCATAGCCATTCTGAGATATATTGCCATGCAACTTCCACCATTCCATTTTATTATGACACACATCATCATTGTGATATTGATTTGCATGATCATATAGCTAACACAGTATTTGTGTCTTAGCCACCATTCATCATTTTTTATACATGTTATGCTAGATCGTTGCACACCCCGGTACACCGTAGGAGGCATTCACATAGATTCATATTTTGTTCTAGTATCGAGTTATAATTTTCTTTCGAGTTGTAAGTAAATAGAACGGTAAATAAATTTGGGTTGAATACTCTACCCTCGAAAACTGTTGCGATCCCCTATACTTGTGGGTTTATCAAGACCTTTTTCCGGCGCCGTTGCCGGGGAGCATAGCTATATTTGTTGAGTCACTTGGGATTTATATCTATTTGTCACTATGAATAATCTGAAAGATACCAGAACCAAGATCCTTCCCTCTTAAGACGAGAGGAGGTAAGGAACTGCCATCTAGCTCTGCACTTGATTCACCTTCTGTTTTGAATAACCTTGCAACACCACCACATGTTATGAATCCTGATATGTTGCAAGTTATTGATGATGCTACTCCTGCTATGAATGATGCTTATGATGATGCTAGTACCTTGCTTGGTGATAATGTGTCACTAGGTGAATTTCTTGATGAACAAATTGCTAGAGCTAAGGAAATTGAACATGCTCAAACTAATGAAATTACTGAAACTAAGGATGTCTTTGAAACTGAGAATTGTGAAACACCTATTAGACCTTGCTCTCCTAGATTTGAAATGCCTAAGATACCTAAGGGTTATGTTATGGATGGAGAAGTAGCTAGAGACTTTCTTGCTTGTAAGGATAGAGATGATCTTAAGAATTTACTAGTCAAGTTGAAAGAAAAATCTTTGAATGCTAGAATGCAATATGATCCTAAGTTTGCTACTTCACCTATCTTTATTACTGACTAGTAAGATGCTCATGCTACACTACGGGGTCACACAAGATTAGGTGCACTTAAGTTATAGTCAGGAACCATACATAAAAAGAATACATACCGAGACATGGTCATGAACCTGTATGTTTCTATGGTAATAAAGAAGTATATATACTGAGACATAGTTAGGAACCTGTATGATCTTATGAATAATAAAAATGTACCAAGACACTGCCTTTACATTGATCAAAGTCATGTTAAATTTCTGATAGATACACAT